>NC_060119.1:333016510-333319541 GCF_021461395.2 Schistocerca americana | reverse complement strand
TTTTGGTGTGCCTGTTTGCAACTCAGCATCTCTATATGGTGAGTAGCAATCTATCTTTTACATAATATTGTTGTTAAGGACTACTTTTATTTGTCGTCAGTATAAATGCTTTTAAATGTAGAGAAATAATAAAATGGGGGTAATATGTTCAACTGATTAAATTTCAACAATGGTGTTCTTACTTTTCATTCTTTCCAACACCTTTATTAGGATCCCAACCCATTCCTCTTAACATTGCCATGCCGAAACTGGAAACAGGTACAGATTCATAATCTTCCAAAGTAGGCTGTAAGTAATGAAAAAAACTTACATCAGTTAAGTTCAAAATTTCACAGATTTCACCTCAAAACTATGCAGCATATTCCAAAACTCAATGAATGTAACTTAGAAATGCAAAGATGGTGTCTTCAACAAACCTCTTTCTGGAGGTCAGCAGTCTCTTGCTCCTTTTGATCGATTACAAGCGTAGAAGGAGCCGCTTCCTTCTGCTTTCCCTTTGACTCTGAAAGAGAACTTTCAATTAAGAATTGTATACACTCTAAGCTATCACTAGCATTAAGCTGCAGAAAAGAAAAGTACAAATCATTCAGGTCCATGAGCACTTAAGATCAGACAGATTACAACATAATTTGGCAATGTAACTTATTGTCATCTTCAAACCATTCCAGAAAACAGTGACTACAGTAAAACAGCAATTTGTATGGCTAATAATTTGTGTGAACCAGACAAAAATTTGCGGCCATGTGCATGGCACATTTGAAACATTTCACTTGCAATGAAAACACATGTGAAGAGTTACACAACAAATAACACACAATGTGGGATTACTCCATCTCAGGTGACCTAGGGTTTCCCACTCAACCGTATCAGAGTTTTTTCAAATATGGTATGCACATTTACTCAATGATCAAATTTAAAATTTACAAATACCTAGTTCTAAAAAGTTAATACTTTGTGAGAAGAGGCCTCTGAAGTAAAAGATGTGCAAATGTCACAGCAACATATAAAACATTTTACCTCTGTATGAAGTGCAGTAACTCAGTGGATAGTTGTGGTAGACTACAAAACTTGAACAGTTTGTGTTGTGCACATTCTGTAAGTTTTATGTCATTTGCCTCACCACTTTGCCTCCAAGTCACACTCGACATTGCCAACAAATTCTGTCACAACAAAATTTCCCCCAAATTGAAGTAATTTGATCTCTTTATGTAGGTGGATTAGATATCTCTATTTTTATTACCTTATTGCCTAGTAGCTTACTGATAAAAATCTGTAAGTTTTGTACTTTTGGGTTCATAGTTTTTGAGACAGTGAAGTGTTACATGTCATTTAGACAAATGATATTTCACACTCCTTGTGTAATATAAGGAAAGGTGATCATAACAGAATAATACTACGTAGGGAGTAAGTCAAGGAACATATACTGTGCACAGGTATTTGTTTTTGTATGTGCAGACATTAAACATGAGGTGTGGAATATGAGGAAACGACAAATGTGTGAACAAATAAATGGCTTCACCTGCTATGTACAGGGCCTTTTACATTCTGGCATCACAGCTTGGCAATGGCTTGACCGTCAAAGAGCAACCACACTCTCCAAGAATGAGAACAAAAGACAGTATGGTTATGTGACAAAAGAAATATATTGGAATCTGGATTGTCATGTTGAGCCGTTGAGGTGTATGTAGTATGAAAAGTTGTGTTATACTCAAATTCATGAGTCACACTAATGATCTGTACACCAATTCAAGGAAATATATGTTTGTAAAAGGAAAGTAGAGGATGTGCTTTTTCATGATATGAGTAGAAGTTAGCTTCTTTTGCTCCAATAACAGCTGCAGAACATGAAGAGGTCAAGCCTTTCCTCAGCTACACATGGGGTTTCAGAGGCACTTATTAGCTGAACCAGACTCAGTTCCAACAACAGGAGTGAGCCAGCAGCTACATAAAACATATCCTTTTTTTAAAAAAAGAAAAAGAAAACTTCATTTGGTGACAGGACTCGAACCTTCATTTATTAAGGATTACTTGAAATTCTGGAACTAGTTGTGCCCAGGTAGTGTGCCTTATAGAACAGTAAGTTTTACACAATTGTCCTAATTCCTTCATAACACATTCACAAGGATTAGTTTGTGGATTATACTGGAATATAGTTATGTAACTGTGTTTACTAATAAATTAAGATGTGACATACCCAAATAGTGCATAAGGTGTAGCAGAGGAAAATGGTAGGCGGGTCCATTGGAGGAACAGCCTATACCTTCTCAGCTTCAACTACAAGGAGCAAGCCAGCAGCTACCCACACACTCTTTATTATTTAGCGGCTGAAGTTGTCCGAAAACAAATTTGCTGCCAAAGTAAGTGATTTTTGAACCCCTGTATCTAAGAAGAGATACCTGGTACAGGCTTGCATTGATCAGCATTTGAAAAACATCTTTTCTGAATAAAATAACAAATTTTCACAAATACTTTTTTCTCCACTTAAAGGGCAACTGTTACCTAATAAAATTTCTCATGCAAACGCCTATTAGGCCATTCCAGAGAAAAATGTTAAGACTGCAGTGTGGTGGACTGGGACATATTCAGTTCCATAGCTGTATGTCCTCCTCGCATATTTTGAGTAACTGCTGTTTTTGTCTATTTGTATTTCCACTTGGTTGAGGACTTTATATTCACTTCTACGATGCAGCTTTATGTTACTCAGAACGTTCTAGTATTATTGTCATGTTAACAGTTCTGAAGGTTGTACACATGGAAGAACCCTGTAGATACTGGAAGGTATCAGATAGATTATATAATGGTAAGACAGAGATTCAGGAATCAGGTTTTAAATTGTAAGACATTTCCAGGGGCAGATGTGGACTCTGACCACAATCTATTGGTTATGAACTGTAGATTAAAACTGAAGAAACTGCAAAAAGGTGGCAAATTGAGGAGACAGGACCCGGATAAACTGACTAAACCAGAGGTTGTAGAGAGCTTCAGGGAGAGCATTAGGGAACGACTGACAAGAATGGGGGAAAGAAATACAGTAGGAGAAGAATGGGTAGCTTTGAGAGACAAAATAGTGAAGGTGCAGAGGATCAAGTAGGTAAAAAGACGAGAGCTAATAGAAATCCTTGGGTAACAGAAGAGATATTGAATTTAATTGATGAAAGGAGAAAATACAAAAAATGCAGTAAATGAAGCAGGCAAAAAGGAATAGAAACGTCTCAAAAATGAGATCAGGAAGTGCAAAATGGCTAAGCAGGGATGGCTAGAGGACAAATGTAAGGATGTAGAGGCTTAATTCACTACAGGTAAGATAGATACTGCCTACAGGAAAATTAAAGAGACCTTTGGAGAAAAGAGAACGACTTGCATGAATTACAAGAGCTCAGATGGAAACCAGTACTAAGCAAAGAAGGGAAAGCAGAAAGGTGGAAGGAATATATAGAGGGTCTATACAAGGGCGATGTTCTTGAGGACAATATTATGGAAGTGGAAGAGAATGTAGATGAAGATGTAATAGGAGATATGATACTGCGTGAAGAGTTTGACAGAGCGCTGAAAGATCTAAGTCGAAACAAGGCCCCGGGAGTAGACAACATTCCATTAGAACTACTGACAGCCTTGGGAGAGCCAGGCCTAACAAAACTCTACCATCTAGTGAGCAAGATGTATGAGACAGGCGAAATACCCTCAGACTTCCAAGAAAAATATAATAATTCCAATCCCAAAGAAAGCAGGTGTTGACAGATGTGAAAATAACCAAACTATCAGTTTAATAAGCCACTGCTGCAAAATACTAACATAAATTCTTTACAGACGACTGGAAAAACTGGTAGAAGCCGACCTCAGGGAAGATCAGTTTGGATTCCGTAGAAATATTGGAACACATGAGGCAATACTGACCCTACGACTTATCTTAGACAACAGATTAAGGAAAGACAAACCTATGTTTCTAACATTTGTAGATTTAGAGAAAGCTTTTGACTATGTTGACTGGAATACTCTCTTTCAAATTCTGAGGGTGGCAGGAGTAAAACACAGGGAGCAAAAGGCTATTTACAATTTATACAGAAACCAGATGGCAGTTATAAGAGTCGAGGGACATGAAAGGGAAGCAGTGGTTGGGAAGGGAGTGAGACAGGGTTGTAGCCTCTCCCCCATGTTATTCAATCTCTATATTGAGCAAGCAGTAAAGGAAACAAAAGAAAAATTCGGAGTAGGTATTGAAATCCATGGAGAAGAAATAAAAACTTTGAGGTTCGCGGATGACATTGTAATTCTGTCAGATACAGCAAAGGACTTGGAAGAGTAGTTGAATGGAATGGATAGTGTCTTGAAAGGAGGGTATGGGAAGAACATCAACAAAAGCAAAACAAGGATAATGGAATGTAGTCGAATTAAGTCGGGTGATGCTAAAGGAATTAGATTAAGAAATCAGACACTTAAAGTAGTAAAGGAGTTTTGCTATTTGGGGAGCAAAATAACTGATGATGGTCGAAGTAGAGAGGCTATAAAATATAGACTGGCAATGGCAAGGAAAGCGTTTCTCAAGAAGAGAAATTTGTTAACATCAAGTATAGATTTAAGTGTCAGGAAGTCGTTTCTGAAAGTATTTGTATGGAGTGTAGCCATGTATGGAAGTGAAACGTGGACGATAAATAGTTTAGACAAGAAGAGAACAGAAGCTTTCGAAATGTAGTGCTACAGAAGAATGCTGAAGATTAGATGGGTAGATCACATAACTAATGAGGAGATATTGAATAGAATTGGAGAGAAGAGAAATTTGTGGCACAACTTGACTAGAAGAAGGGATCGGTTGGTAGGGCATATTCTGAGGCATCAAGGGATCACCAATTTAGTATTGGAGGGCAGCGTGGAGGGTAAAAATCGTAGAGGGAGACCAAGAGATGAATGCACTAAATAGATTCAGAAGGATGTAGGTTGCAGTAGGTACTAGGAGATGAAGAAGCTTGCACAGGACAGAGGAGCATGGAGAGCTGCATCAAACCAGTCTCTGGACTGAAGACCACAACAACAGTTCTGGGACAGGACATAAATTACCTCACAAGATGTGTATGCAACTGAATCCATAACACATACACACACTGAAAAAATGTTAGTGATAAAATTGGCAAAGTAATTCAGAAGTAAAATCATTGTTTAAAGATCATTTCATCTCATCTGATTTGAACACAATCAGAATTGTACTATTACACAAACTGAAAAACATATTGTAAAACAAATCAGTAATGGAGTTCAGCATATGTCATTATTGCTGCATTATGAAGTGTGGCATGGAAATAACTTAGTGGGGTTTTTAGTATGAGACAGTCTTCGTGCAAAGTTGTTGGACTAAGTTTTTGTGCAGTATGGTGATATTTTGTTAAAATTGATGTAACTACATCATTCCAGTAATTAGAGTGCTACCTTAATCTTCTTACAGGCATAAGAAATCCAATCATAAAATGGCATTGCGTTAAAGCAAGATCACCAGTATTCACCCCAGCAACAACAGAGAAACTCTAAGACAAGTAACATTCTACTACAAATCATTCTACATGTGATAAATAATTTTGAAATTCAGTGAGATTCAAAAGATAAAAAGATTTGCTGTTTCTCACAAATTTAAAATTGCAATGGAATTATGTACAATGAAAAATTAATTTTTACCACACTTTGTCTTGTCTCAAATCAAACTAACTGTTCAGTTCTACATTTTATTGTTTTGTTAACAATTTCTCATAGAAACTAGAATTTTTAGCATGTTGTTTGATGACCACAAGCTACAGAGGTCACCAAAAAGGCTAAAGTCTAGATCAGGGTCAGCAGTATTCATAGTGGTGCTTATGTTTTGCTTGTAGGTTGGCAACGCATCAGTTCTCGTGGCCAATGGGAAGTTTCTTTGACAGAACCAATGATTGGCAAACAGACAGGCAATGTGTTTCTAACACCAAAATTGAAACCATTGTTTTGATTGCTGTTTTTTGGTGTATTAGTAAGTTTTGAGAGAAACATTTTGTGATTATGGCAGCAAGTGCTATAAAGTGGACTGATTTAAGCAATTTAGTTCTGCAAAGCTATGTCGCATGTTGGTGCATGTTTCATGGATTAATTGGAGCCAACCTTATCCCATGATTTAATTAAAAAACATTGATTCGCTTACTCAGTGTGCTCGTGCAGACTGATTGTGCAGCAACACAGAGCAAAGAAATATTTCACTGCTTTTTCAAATATCATGGCTTGCGAAGCTGCCCTTGGTTTGCAGATACTAGCACAGATTAAATAGCTGTGACTCAAACAAGGAGCAATTTATAATCCTTGTTTACAGCAATGTTTCACCTTTGCTTCTGAATGTATTACTTCAAAACACATTGTCTGCCTGGTGCTCTCTCATTGGCTGCATAACACTTAACAACATTCCTGCACAAAACACATAAGTACATCACTGGCTCTATTCTTGACTTTTACCCTCCAAAGATCACAGAAATGTTTGCAAATAGGTAAAGCTTAGATGCTGCAGCAATGTGACAGATGCCCTGAAGAAATGCACTTGAATCACACCTTACTGACACTGATCCTGAAGAATCTGTGGAGTACATACAGTGGATTCAAACAGATCATGCCTCACTTGAAACTAAGCAACTGATGGTAGAATATTTCATCACAGAGATGGAATCAAAACTCTCTGACCTCACCATTCAACATTTTGTTCCAAAAAATCAAACATAATATCTCAAAACTATGAAGCAAAATCTTAAGCTTGGTGAAATCATTCCAACGCTTGATTTTGCAGAGAATCACTCTTTCATTTCCAGTATGCTGTCCAAAGTTTTCAGTGGTAATATGGTCAAACTACTGTGCATCCCACTGTTGTCCATTTCATCAAAAATGAGCAAATACAACACAAAAGATTTTGCATAATTAGTGACAGCCTAAGACATACAGCACATATAGTGTAATGTGCAGTGTGCTAGCTTGTGTGCAGAGGTGCGGGCCAGATGCATTTGCATTATGGATTAACGGCCATAGGCTCGTACAGCACCCAGCATGAGTGTGATTTTTAGGTGGTTTCCCAGGCTCATTTAGGTAATTATTGATCTGGTACCCAAATTCCATCCCAGAGAACACAATATGCAAACAGTTAACATACTGTATAATAATACTTGGAACAAATGATTCGCAGACAGATAGTGCACACTACTTCACCCTTAGGTTACCTGGATGACTGTGGTGTCAAGAATGGCATCTGGCCATAAAGTTAAATAACAACATATAATTTGCAAAATGTTGAAAAAGTGGATTGCATTCTACATTGGATAAATGCCAGGGGAAAAAATAAAAAGAAGATGAAGAAAAGTGGTACTCTAAGATAAGGCACAAGTGCAGTTCATGTCATTATGACAAAAATTGTGTGTTTCAGTATATCCATTGTGGATTATGAACTGCGACTATGGTTTAAATGGGTGATTTACTTAGTAATAATTATGCAACCATTCGATTTTTTTTAATTTTTTGATACGATTTATTCAATCATTAAGACATTTTCAAGCCACTGTAGGCTCATCATCAGATGAGGGTGTTACAAGAACATTATGCTGTGGACTAAGTGCAGCTATATGTAGTGCTGATGCTGCTGGTGGAAATGACGGAAATTTAGTAATCGGTGACGAAACTAAAAGTTTCTATGTTTTAGGCATTTACAATGTGCTGCCTTGTGGCATCCATATCAAAACTCTTCCTATAATGTACAACATTCAGCTATGTGCACAAATATCACAGTATTTAGCTGCACTTGGTTTTACTTGATTCACAGAAACTAAACACTGGATACTTTTACAAAGAATATGGACACAACAGATATTACACTTTACCACATTGTGGTCTTTGGCATGAGATACATTGTATTATAGTACAGATATTATATTTCAGTAAATTCTGCTAGCTGCAGGAGTTTTTTTATATTGGCAACATAATTTTAATGTACATTAACAGTTATATCTATATATTTGTGCACATAGCTTAATAATGTACATTATAGGAAGTGCTTTGATACAGATACAACAAGGCAGTGCACTGCAAGCACCTAAAATATAAGAAACAAACAGTTTTGTAAACAGTTTGTCGCTGATTACTAAATTTCCATTATTTACACCAGCAGTGTCAGCACTGCACCTAGCTACACTTGGTCCACAGCATAGTCATTTTGTAAAACCTCCACCTGATGAGCCGCAGTGCCTCGAGAACATGTTTATGTTTAAATAAAATGTATCAAAAAATTAAAAAAGCGAATGGTTGCATATTTATTACCAGATAAATCACCAGTTGTGTGTTTATTGGAACTACAAGTGACAAATGTGCAGAAAATAATACAATTCAGCAATTGGTCCACAGCGCAGCACCAAACTTTCAAGACTTTCATCAACCAGTGCTACTGCCTCAATGACTTTAGTGTAAATGCTGAGTGGAACTTTTTTGCAACAAGTCCAGGAAAGTCTGCAAGTTATGGAATTGGGGGCACTCGAAAGAGACTGGCTATGCAAACTAGCCTACAATGCCTAAAGGAATACCAAATTCTCACATTTTTGTGTCTACACACATTCTGCCAGTTTATTCCAACTAATTTGAAAACAAAGTGAAAAGGCTGCCACTGGTTTTCTCATTATTTATTACCAAAATAGCAGAACCAACTGATGATTCCCCAGAATTTGTGGTTTCAAAACCGTAACCAGGCAAGGTGATATGTTACATAATACAAGTATGACAACACCTGTTGGGTTGGCAATGTCTTTGAAATCTCAGGAGATTGGTGTACATAGATTTCATACATCCTTATTGTACTTACAGACTATTTCACTCACTGCTTGAAAAACATACACATCACATCTCTGATTAGCAAACACTCACAAGTCTACCTGTGGCACCTACAACAACAGTGGGTCAGCAATACTGTTCCCCAAAAACACTTGTTACTCAAATTAAAGCAAAATTAACATCAACACAGTACTAACGCTGTTTTCTGATGTGTCAGTAAGTCAGCTTGAGAGCCACAAAGATGTCAAAAGATGAAGCTTGAGAAACTCTGATAAATTGTTCAAAGGTTTGGGAACTATTTAAGAAACACACTCCCAGGCTTGAAAATCTTTATTTAAGCAAACCATTATGAGGCTTTGGAGAGTGGGAAAGGTCCTCCACTCATCGCTGAACATGCCTGGTTACTGGGTGTGACCCTGTGATATTGATGCCAGTGTTTTACACACCAACAGTGGCAAAAAATCACCATGGACCAACACAAGCTGTTAATTATACCATGACTGACCACTGCTTTTAAAAATCCTTTGTTTTCTGATCCTTTAAGGCAGGGTCGGCCAAACGCTGCACAGTGTGCAGACGTGCGGAAGTGCTGCACATGTGTGCGACATCTGTTATTACACATGAGTCCTAAATGAACGGCGGCGGCTCCACTTCCCTGTTTATGTGGTACAAGCAAGAGCGCAACATACCCAGTCTCGTTTACCCCTGGTGGCCGTAACCTTAACGGAGAAGTACTGAGAAATGGCAGGTACTGTGAAAAAGCAAAGGCCGGGAGATCTATGTTCTCAGTCGTTTAAAAATGACTGGGAACTGCAATTCTTTTTTGAAGCCGTTGACGAAAACTCACAGTGTTTGCTGTGCGCTGAATAATAGGCGAGCAGCGTAAGTTTTCAATTGAAAGACACAACAATACATATCATAAAGATGAGTGTAGTGTACTCATCAGCGAAGAACACCAAGCAAAATTAAATGTCCTTAAGAAAATGGATGAGACACATCAACTCGATTTTACTGTACGTCAAAGCAACTGATACTTCTTGAACCATGGATGAGACACATCAACTCGATTTTACTGTACGTCAAAGCAACTGATACTTCTTGAACCTTAAATGTTCAAATGTGTGTGAAATCTTCTGGGATTTAACTGCTAAGGTCATCAGTCCCTAAGCTTACACACTACTTAACCTGAATTATCCTAAGGACAAACACACACACCCATGCCCGAGGGAGGACTCGAACCTCCGCCGGACCAGCGCGCAGTCCATGACTGCAGTGCCTTAGACCGCTTGGCTAATCCCATGCGGCGTTGAACTCTTAGTTTCTATTTTACTGTACGCTGTACAATGAACTGTTTTCAGTTTTCCAGAATGACAACCACACTAAATTTTCACTGCAAGCAAGTTTTAAAATCGCATTACGAATTGTACAATCTGGGAAACCCTTTCCGAAGGGGAGTTTGTGAATGGGTGTCTGATTGATGTTGCAGAACTTCTGTGTCCCACGAACATTAGCAGGTTTCAAAAAATCAGTCCATCCAAACAAACAGTGACAAGGCGTATCAGTGCTATGGCCGGCGATGTGCACATGCAGGTAATAAATAAGGCTAAAGACTTTGTTGCTCTCTCTGTTGCGCTCGATGAAGCAACAGATCTTACAGATACAGCCCAGGTTGTGATATACATATGAGGTGTCGATAACACACTTTGTGTAACAGAGGACGTTTTGGACTTAGTACCTTTGAAAGGGACTACTACAGGTGCGTACTTACTCCAAGCTGTCGAGCAAGCGATTGATGGTGTTAGTATGGACTGGAATCGGTTAATCTCAGTGACCACAGATGGAGCACCATCAATGCAAGGCCATCAGAGAGGACTCATAGCACGGATGCGCAAAAAGCTAGGGCGCACACACAAGACGTTGTATGGAATTCACTGCGTTCTGCATCGAGAGGCGCTTTGTGCAAAATCAGTAACGTTAGAAAACGCCATGCAAATTGTTGTGCGTACTGTAAACTATCTGACAACAAATGGGCTTACGCATCGCCAGTTTCGGCGGTTCTTGAAGGAATTAGGAGCAGAGTACGGCGACATACCTTACTATACTGAAGTACGCTGGCTCAGTCGAGGTAAAATGCTGAAAATATTTTTTGATTTACGTTTGGTCATAGTAACATTCTTACATGAGAAGGGAAAAAATGAACCTATGTTGGAACACACTTGGATATCAGACCTTGCATTTCTCGTGGACATTACGTCTCACATGAAAAACCTGAATGTCAGTTTGCAAGGTGAAAATAATTTAATTTCTGACATGTTGGAAAAAGTAAATGTCTTTGAAAGGAAGCTTGTGCTTTGGGAGAGCCAGCTATTGACAGAAAACACTGCACATTTCCCGACTCTTGGACTGGTCCATGAAAGTGCTAGATTTAAAAAATACGTGTCAATAATTGTAAGAATTAAGGAACAATTTCGAGCACGATTTGCAGATGTTACGAGTTTGTCTCCTGTCATTCGCCTCTTTGCTCGACCGTTCTCGTCGTCAGTTGAAGATGCTCCGAATGACCTACAGATGGAACTGATCGACCTACAGTGCAATACAAGACTAAAGGACAAGTTCTTTGCAGTGTGAAGTACAAAAGAATTCTACAAAAAATTTTCAAAACAAGAATTTCCACGAATTTTTCACAACAAGAATTTCCACACCTGCACTGAGAAGCCGCGAGAGTTATGTCCATGTTCGGGTCGACATATGTTTGTGAAAGATTTTTCTCGGTGATGAAAATGAATAAATCAAGGTTTCAATCAAGCATAAGTGATGAAAATCTTCGCAACTGCTTGCGTTTGTCAATGAGCCGTGCTTTTGTGTCCGATATTAACCACATCAATTCTCATGACCAGTTATAAACGTGTTTGGATTTATTTGTTTCATAATTAAAAATTATTGTTTACTAACTGCATTATTGCCTCAATCTGCTCCATGTTAAATTATTATCAGGAAAATTGATCATTAAACCGATTGTTCCTATGTATACTTACATTTAGTTTTTTTTTAATGTGTGAAGGGCTACGCTCAGCTGAAATCGATAAAACATAACATTCATCTAATTCTCGGTTGTTATGCAGATTCCAGGTGGAACTGATGAAAGATATAGCAATAATGGTATTGAAATAACAGGTGATCATCGAGATGTCTGTGGTTATCATTGTGCTCAGAGGTCAGTGAGACAGAATTTATGTGGGTGTAACTGAGGGCACTGACAATTAGTTATAGGAAACCTTGCATTAGTTTAATGTTATTTGAAATCATGAATAAGGTTCACTGGAAGTCACTAAGTGCTCTCTTTCTTAAATACTAGATCAAAAACATTAAGCGTATTTACGTGCCATCAGTCAAGCTGGCTTAATAAAAACCCATGGTTTTTAACTGCATTACTTGTCTTACTGGGTAAAACTGTTGACATAAAACTAGACATTTCAACGAATAGACTGTGACAGTATTTTAAATGTTTAATACGTGAAATACCTTCCCATGGTTGGCTTGCAAGCTGTAGAAAGGCCACTGGAATGCGCTGGTACAGAGTACCAGTGGATAAAGCGACATCTGTGCGTAGAAACATGCACTACATGAGCACTGATGGCTGCGGCGTCCACTCTGTGACCCAGAAGTTGCACATGTGCAGGAGCACCGCACCCGTGCAGAATTTCTGGCCGGCCCTGCTTTAAGGCGTAGGCCTAATTATACACCCTTAAGGAAAAATAGCATTTGTGGAAATTTGATATTTTGTTGAGAAGAATATGTTCTTTCATGTGATAGTTAATGCAAGTAGGTATCTTAAGACCCTTTTGAGATACATGAGTTAAAAAATCACTTAATAAGGTACCACATAAATGAGTACCAGTTGAAGCAAAAGCACTGAGCAAAATGATATAAAACTTACTGCATATGCACAATGCAAACTGTTCAACTATCCTGAGAGATTTGGAGCTGTACCCTGATTATCCACTTTGAAAGTGGACAAAATGTGTGAAAAGTTGCTGTGACATTTGTGCATGCTTTGCTAAAGAGGCCCTATTCACAAAGTATTAAAATTTGGTAGTTAAAAAACTGTATATCTTTCTCTGGTTGCTTAGCAAATGTGCACACCAAATTTGAACAAAATCTGATATGGTCAAGTGGGGACCACCTTTAAAACAAGACCAACTGGCATGGAATCACCCTGTTTAATGTGACTTTTAAAAACATATATGGGCATATGCATGTGTCATTAATGCTACCACATCTACCATAAAAAATAATGCCTTAAACTGTCAGTAGGTACTCACATAACAACATCAAAGAGCAGGTAATAAGCTTTTATGTACAACATCATAACCACACTTTAAACATCTCACAAACAGTTACGTAGTTCTTCAAGTCAGATGCATACCTTTTAGTTGTGCTTGTCTACAACTTAGTGCATTGTCTTTACAGTAGGTAGCAATCTGTCTTTTCCTACATTGTTAATATTCCTACCTAGAGTTTTCATTTTTGTATAATTAATTCTTTTTTTAATCATGAGTACATAACAGCTAAAAATCTGTAATACTGTACCAAGACTGTCTCAAAGTGTGTTGAAAAGTGACTAGTGATAAAGTTCCCAGTACTGAGAATGGAGGAAGTTGGTTGCCAAAATAATAATTTGATCCAAAAGAAATGCAACAAAGAGATGCATGGCAGAAAGGTGGCAGAACTGTAAATCAGATTGGCATTGGCCAGTTAGGGAAATGGTGTGTTTAAAAAAGGCTATGAAGACAGGAATTAAGAAATAAATACAATAAAAGGGGGAGGAGACAACTTTGAGGTACATATGTGTCAGCAACAGTTACTGGAATCCAGAAATAAAAAGCATATGTGGGAAAACCAGTAATTCCATACATAATATGTTACATGTCTTCCAAAATTCAAGTGGGCTCAATTTCGGGGCAGGGGGGGGGGGGGGGGGGGGCAAGGGGGTGGTTGGAGGGGCAGGGGAGCTTAAAGTGAGTTTGAATTTGACCAAGCACACAATAACCCACAATATGCTCTTGTTGGTTGGCACTTTCTTCTGCTGACCCCTTTTGTAAATAAAACATGGTAGACATCAAATAAGTTGCAAAGACTCGAGGCAATACAGCCAGAAAAGACCATAAGAGCTGTTCACAGTACACGCAGAGAATTGAAAATTGTGGGTAAATTTACTCTGTAGTAAATTAGAAGATCTTTCTAGATCCAACCAGAAATGAAATGTGTATAAGGAAACTATTCCATTATATTATACTGCAGAAGATATCTGTTTCTGCATTCATTTCACATTTACATAAGGGTTACAAAGAGCATGGACAAAAAAGCCTGGTGGTTTGTCTAATATTCCAGCTCATAATTTCTTGGTCTTTCTGCAGTTGTTCCTCAAAGCCTTGTAATCTTTCAGGTTTGTGTAACCATTTGTATTCATCAACTCTAGATCAAAACTCCACTCAATAAACCTTTGGACAGGGGATTTTTAAATCCTTAACTCACTTTGTAACTATTACTTTTGTGGGATGCACTTGAAAAAATTTCTTTACCAGTCCATGCTATTTCATTTGTACACAATAAAGTACATGTTTCTCTTGTGACCTGTATATGTTATCTTTTCTGTCATTCCATAATGATCTTCATTTTTCCCTCTTAGTTCATACAATACTATTTCTATTTTCAGTTCCTAGCCACCTTCTCTAACAGTTTTCTTTTTCACCTTTTAGTTTCTTGACTTCTTGTTTGGTATCAGACATTTTGACCACATGAGTCATCTCAACTTGACAACTGTGGTGTAATGCCTTCACCTACCACCATAAAGACTCCTCTTGACAACTGAACATCAGTTCCATCCTCTCAGTTCCCTGCACCCCCCCCCTCCCCTCTCTCTTTGTTTGTGTGTGTGTGTGTGTGTGTGTGTGTGTGTGTGTGTGTGAAATGCATTTTAGGCAGTCTTTACAACTGGTCTGCTTTCTTAATGGTAGCAAGCTTTGCCTCTCTCTGTTTGTTTCTTTGTTATGTTTGCATTCTGTATACTGTGTTTCTCAAACCATGAACTGATGTGAGAAAGGACCACCATATGCAACAAATGTGGGGATACTAGGCTAAAGTCAAAGCCCAGATGGAAGGAAATGTAATAGTAGAGTTGAAATAGCGTCGCCCACAGATGGTTGAGATGGCAAGAAGAATATCTTTTAAATCAGTATTTTTAAAGTTTATTTTATATATTTTGTTAGCAATACCAGATAATCAATAAGAGCTATACATTTTACATTTAAACTTATCCCCTTGTCAAACGAGTTCAGAGTCCATCTCCCACTGCTTGCATCTGTGATCTCACTATTTTTACCAGGTAACTTAAGACAACTTTTGTGTCACACAGTCTCTCATGCACATAATACCGCAGTGGTGGGGACAGTCTCATAATTTCATTATTGGACACTAGGAGCAAGGTTCTGTAGCCGATGGCAGGTGAGTTTAAGAAACTACAAAGAGAGGTAATGAGGAATGTATTTTTGAAGAGCACTGTTAGGATTTGTAAACACAATGTAAAAATCCAGAAAATGGGAGATGTAGGAAAAATAGGTGCCTGAAGCCAACACATGAAGGAAGGAATTGAAACTCATTCTTTTAGCACAACAAAGACTACTGGTATTAGTTGTTTTTGCAGCCTACAATTCAGATGCAAACAAAATTTGTGTGCAGGTCACAAAAGATGAGCAGCACTGTAATAGCAGCAAGAATACAGTCACATGCATGTGCTAAATTCTGTGAATGTACAAAAATATACAGACAAAAGACCTGCGCAATAAATTAGAGAACTCAAACCCTCACAAGTTCTATACTATAATAAACTAGGAACTATAGCCCCAAAGGATGTAGTCTATAATGCTCACACACTGTATAATGGAATTAAAAGAGAATGTTACCCGATAAGCCCATTGTATAAGAAAATACTGACAGGCTAATAAAGAGTCTTATTCTTACTTTATTTTCATAAAAAGCTACAGTACAATTTATTATGCTTACTACTGTTGCTTGTTGTGGAAGAATATGGGTTCCTGTGCTGTAGCTCCTCTTCCTGTTCTGTGAATCATTGTCATACTATGAACCACAAAGGTTTTCCTATAAACTTTTTTTTCAGATACTTTTGTCTGGTGTTCCACCATTTTAGTTAAACTCCATGTTTCTGCACCATACGTTAGGACTGGCTGGATGACTGTGCTATATAGCTTCATTCAAGTTTTTCTTGGCAGTAGCTGTGGCGAGTAGTACGCTCATTGGCATTTTGCAGTCCCATTTTTACTTTTCTGTTTGTCTCTGATTTTGTTAATCTATGACAGCATCTAGAAATTTGAACTATTCAACATTTTTAAATTTATGTTTGCCAATTATTAAATGTGACTGATTGTTTCATGCATATCTACAACTTTGAACTACCAAGTATTTTCTTTTTTGGTCGTCGTCTACTTTTAGGTCAAGTTTGGATGCTTCTTCTACAATCTCCACAAGCCACTGCCTAACATCTATTACAATTTTTCCAATGAGCTCAATATCATGTGCATATGGTAAAACATTAACTTTATTTCTTTGGAGGATCACAGCAGGTATTAATTTAAGCGGAAAGAGCTTCCGGCTGTCTTGCTCCCGTTCTATTTTTAAAATGATCAGATTTTATCCCATTTTGCTAAACACTGTTTCGGTTATCATAAGCTTTCATAAAATTTATGAACAAGTAACGTATTTTTGTTTACATTCCAATACATTTTCATTTATTGTTCTGAATGCAAATATATTGCCAATAGCAGATCTACTTCTGCAAAAACAATTTTAATAAATATCAATTATAGTTTCTGTCTATGCTTTCAAGCAGTTTAGCAATAAACGAGATAGAATCTTATAGACTGCGTCAAGTAGTGAACAATAATTTACAAATAACAAAATATTCTAGATACCCACAGACTCTGGACATGACAACTGCTACCACTCACAAGAAATTAGGTAACATAAGGATTGTTGTAACTGTTACTAGGACCAATAATGTTTATTCACCACAGATCAACTCTGCAACAACAACACAAAATTGTCTATTAATCCGCAAAACTAAAAAAAATAGCTCTTGGTGAAATATTTATCTGAGCCACAATAGAAATTATATGAGATGGTTTCAGATTAGTTGAATATACTCTTTAGCAGATTAACATGCATTTCATAATCACAGCTCCATAAAGATAAACGGTTTTGGAAACCACGTCAAACAACAGCAATTGAGGAAGAAAGCTTCAGAAGGTGGCATTATATTTGACCTCTACAAAAGCATATATGACCACCATACAATATCGGCCATGTTCCCATCAGAGGTGCCCTCAACAGATATGTGACACATCTGTATCCCACGTTGGCAAATCCAGTAGGGTTACTAGAAGGACAATGAAAAGAAATTTTTCCGCTACATATAATATGAAGCCAGAACACTGCTAAACACATTTAGGGGGGCAGTGGATAATAGCAGGGGATGAAGGACGCACCAAGTAGGACGGAAGGACAACATAAACAAAGACACTGAAGAGAAATAAATGGATAGCACAGTCATGGGCAGAAAACTGTGGCAGGAACCTGTATACAGCGAGTATATGACTGACTACATTGAAGTACAGTAAAAGTTACTATGACCCTCCCTTCCAGGTGTTTTTCATAATCAATATTTTGGTAAGATATAAAATTTGTGTGAAAATACTTAGCAGGGAATTTTATAGTTTGTGGTATAACATTTCTGAAAAAGCACATCAAGCACAGATGCAATGATGCCAATGAGGTGAGTTACATTTAAAATTAGCAATAGTTGAATCAGTAACAAAGCAGGTTTCAGATGAAGTCACACTGATATATATTACATTTTGAGCAAATACTGATGACGACAACAAATCGATGCCTGAGGCTATGCAACATCTGATTATTTTTCGTTCTTACTGTCATATAAATAAACTGATCATGTATGATATTCACATTAACAAAGACATGAGGTTATGGCAACCTTGAAGTTTATTAGAGGAGGCTAATGACTCATGTACACTTATTCAAATTTCCTTTTAAATAGGCCTACAACAAATAGTGCACTTTAGCTGAGAATAGTACAGAAATGTGATTTTTGACACACCACGCCATGTACAGAGCTGAAACTAAAAAGCATTCTATGGTATGTAATTCCTTCAGCTAAGAAAGGCGGGTGAAGCAAGCTGCTGATACAAACCTTCTAATATCTCCCTTGCCGCTATACTTTCCAATGAGTCATCGACGGGCACCTTCTCACTTTCTTCTTGTTTTGGGAATAACCGGATGGTGTTTTTTCGAAGTGGAATGACTTTCACTTCATTTTTATCGTTTTCTACATCATCGACGTCACTTGACTTCCCTGTATCACTAAAACATACTGAGTTTTAAAAATATGTACAGAAGATCAACCCGTAATTGTAAGTTTCTAAACTAGCGAAGAAAGGACAATTACCTTTTCACTTTGATCGTTTTACTTTCTAAACAGTCAATATACTCTACTTTGTCTTCGGATTTCTGAAACTTCGGTTTGCTCAGTGCAGACGGTTTTTGTAATTTTGAAAATCCGAAAGATATTTTCTTAGCTGTGCCATCCATGTTGATTGTAGTGTTAATTCCACACACAGTGCGACGGTCAAAGTGGTGTATTGCAAACTATCACACTGCTTGTCTATGGAGTCCTCGTGAACACTTAAATATCAATTACTCATGGTGAGAGATGACGGCAATACTGGACATAAGGTTGTCATTTACTAGCAAATTAACGATGAGCATCAGGTGGTAACTGTAGGGACACGCACTATCTTCTCAAATCCCTACGTGTCAACATACACAAGACGGACTAAGGCTCTAACGCGAAAAGTTAGTTAGAAGTAAATACCTGTACTCCTATTTAACTTCCACTGATATAAGTAATATTTAGTTGAAACTTCACGATGGTTGTCGCCCAAACGAATGTATTTAACACTGTCATCGGCTTAAGAATGATGCGACAAAATACCTGTCAATAATGATTCATTTACGCAAACCAGCATAATCACAAGACAAGCAACACTGTTTCCCCTCATTTTTTTCAAACAACACACACGTCCTGTAACTCCTGTTTACCTCTTTGTTTGTTTATACTTTATAACTCAAAGATGCACTCACTACTCGTAAGGGCATCTTTATTCAAAGAGTTTAGAATCAAGGCTAGCACATGGATGTTCAATCAAGCGCCGTTTCCTAAACGTGGAACGTATTTGTTCGCTCCATTACAGCCTCTTTGGCCGCTCGGCGTATGTGTAGCTCTTCGTTCACACATCTGAGCCAACAGTGGCGAATATTTATAGGATAAGGCCTACACATTGAAGCCAACATTCAGTTCAATAAGTATAGGGCCAACGTCAAAATGTCTGACACACAGATCGCGGCCGGAGCATTTGCCGTTTTGAGCGTACATTTTGTCAATATACAAAAAATTAAGGAAACCACGTGAAAGAAGATGGTGGGCTATATCACTTCACACATACCTGTCATAATGAAATCAGTAAGCGTGAAGTGAGGCATAAGTTGTCAGTTACCATAATAAAAATTCTACAAGCTTAATTTTATTTATAATTATTTTTGCAGGCATGACAGATGTCAATTATTAGGACATTTGATGCATGAACCCTCAGAGCAATTTGGTAACTTTAGTCGTATGTCAACGACAGATTTCGAACTACTTCTTCAAATGATTGAATCCATAATCAAAAAAGTTACGTTTTGCAGGGAAGCTATACCTGCTAAAGTTCGTTTGACACCGGCACTTCGATTTCTTGCTACACGAGACAGCTTCAAAACCCTGGATTTCCTGTTAAAAATATCCACCCAAGTGATGTCATTGATAGTGCTTGAAGTTTTCGCCTTGAAAAACATTGTTAGTGTTATGACTACTTCTAAAATTACAACCAGTAATAGTGTGTGTCGAATGCATCTCACGTTTGCAAACCCTACATATCCATTTCACCAATAATGTCTTAAGTTTCCAAGGTCAGTGTTTCAAACACCATAAAATTTCACCACACAATTTAAGGAAAATGTAAAGTATAGTCTGTAGGTATGTGGAAAAACATTTATCCACTGGATAAAAGACACTTTATTACAAACCAAATTAAAAAGAAAAATCAATGACTGGTGTTGCACAATAATAATGCTCTTTCTACTATGTCTTTGGGGGCAGTTACCCTCTGTTTCTTTCCCAGCCCAGAGCCATGTGGCTATTGCACATACTGCACATAGTAGTTGTCACCCAAACTTTGGTGCACTGTTATGCATTGCCTACTCACTGCTTGTTTTTTGTATAAGAAATAGTCTATTGCATGCACAATGTCTTCTCTTTAGCATTTATCAAATTTTATTTGACACCAGTTGGAAGTATAAATCTACTCCATCAGGCTCTTGTTCTTTTCTTTGTGATAATTCTTTCAAAATTGAGACAACCTGGTCCATTTGTTTTTTTTAGCATGTTCTGTTTCTACCTACAGCATTTGTATTGGCAGGTGTTACTGTCGATTCTTTTGCCACTGAATCTGTGTCTTCTGTTTCGTACTCTGTCTCATTGGAAAAAGTCTGAAAGAAACACACAATGTTAGTAACTGGGAACCGTATCCTGTAATTAAAGAACAGATAAAGGAGCGATCCTCAAACTTTCTACAATATGTGGCAGATTTGCTGCAGGAAATTGTATTGGGCGAGTATTAGAATGCAGTTGAGTAAAAAAAATAGGCTTGGAGAGAAGTTGCTGTTGACCTCACTTCCCGTAACATTGGGACAGCTTGTGATTGGGGGAGTCTGAAAATATGTTATGAAATGTTAAGAAAGGGACCAAGAAAGCATTTGCACATGACAAGGTACAATTTCAATGTGTACTTTCTTATTATTACATTTCATTTTTTTATGTATGTGGTATTAAACTGGAACAAAAGCAGTGTCAAACATTTCAAGATTGAAATACATAAAACTGGAGGTGGTAATTTCGTAAGGACTATTATTACAGGAAATGGACAGAAGTTATTGCAGCTTGAAGCTACAATTTTTTCCTATTTCGAACCTTTATGATGACGATGCATATTTTTATCCTGAAGTTATGTGCAGTGGTTTGTGAACATTTTGATACGATTGCATAAATGCTTTTGAAGTAAGTTTGCCACATAAAAGGTAGTTTATGTTATTCGTCACGTTCTTGTATTGATACAAATTCAGGTAACACAGGTTGCAGTTCATTTACAACAGCAATAACCGAGCAGACAGCTGCAACTTCAAACGAAAATATTGCTCTTGTTGATCACAATGAAAATGAAAACGAAGGAGATAATGTTTACACTGGGCTGGTAAGAATGGTACTGCTCTAAAATAATGCAGACTGACACCTTATGGACAGCTCTGCAAGCTGCTGCTATGTGTGCTTTAAATGGATCGCCAGTCGCTAATTGAAAGGTTCCTGTGGTGTAAAATCATAAGATTAATAGCAAGATGCACACTGCAGTCAGTAGCTGGTTTCTTTTCGCTGGTTTTGTCAGATAGTCTCTAAGACTTAGTTCCAGCTGCTCCACAGTACTTTTTTTCCAAATAAAATCTGAGCTTAAATGACTTGTTATTGAACTTTAAGAGTGGGTTCATCCTTTCGCAGAACATGTAGGAAGCTCGCTGTATCTCGTCTTCGTCGTCCTCAGTAGGAACATCTGAATAATCTGATACCTATATGTGGTGTCACCGCCAGACACCACACTTGCTAGGTGGTAGCCTTTAAATCGGCCGCGGTCCGCTAGTATACGTCGGACCCGCGTGTCGCCACTATCAGTGATTGCAGACCGAGCGCCGCCACACGGCAGGTCTAGAGAGACTTCCTAGCACTCGCCCCAGTTGTACAGCCGACTTTGCTAGCGATGGTTCACTGTCAAATTACGCTCTCATTTGCCGAGATGATAGTTAGCATAGCCTTCAGCTACGTCATTTGCTACGACCTAGCAAGGCGCCATTATCATTTGCTATTTATCTCGTGATGCATGTACCGTCAGACCGATGTTCACCAATTATGGATTAAAGTTAAGTATTCCAGAAGTTACGTTCTATTTTTGCTACTATAAGACCTTGACCTGTTCCAGACCTCACGCCAGCCTGCGTGAGCTTAAACGCGTGCCCTTCGGCCTCCCGTCCTCGTGGTCCTCGTGGATTGGCTGTCTTACCAGTCCACAAAACTATAAATTAAATGTAACAATGTAATTCACTTCGCATAAGGTTGATGCATACACAATTTTGCCCAATAGTGGTCCAGAGTACTTTCAAAACAGAGAGTATGGTATGGAATGAAGTGGCATGGTAATGTTGTTATAATTATCTTTATCATCAATAAAGTGGAGAAAGTAGGAACAAACGGAAAAAAAGAATTTCCGAAGTTTGATGTGGGTTCAAACACATGACCTCCTGTACAATAGTCAACAACACATACTCTGAGCCTCTGACTCATATGAATTAATGACATGAAGTTATCGTATTTCGAGAAAATTGTTTATGTTCTATTTATCAACGTGCATGGGATTGTCAAAGCAGTTTAGGTCATGTTTGGTAGTTAAACGTGTAATTCGAATTGCATCGTTACTGCTACTCAAGCCAAGAGAGAACATGCTCTTGTTCACTGCAAACATTTCGAATTTTCCTTCCTTATTCTGCTGCTAAGTGTCTATAAAATGCCTCTGAACTAATCGCATAAATTACGAGTCATCTCCCAAGAGCTGTTACAGGGTTGATTATTATGTACACATTGTAGCCAGTAGTTCCCTTAACCTAACCTTCCACATCGTAAAAAAGTATTCGAGCATCAGCAGGGTGGGAGTAGTTTAGTCACATATTTACTTACCATATTTTTATAACAACTTTTTTTATTATTTCAATTGGTATCTGCAAAAAACAAAAGCGATTAATCACGATACCACAACACTACAACCTGATGAATAGAGCTGAAACTGACTTTGAACAGAGAATTTTCGTCAGTCAAGTATGGTATGACTTCATGGCAATATTATCTAGGATTAACGTTTATACAACACAGATTTCCAAGTTAAACTTGATATGAGGTCGTTTTCTACCTTAATCTATGCTTAAGTTCTTTATACAATCATCCTTCAGGCCTTCACTGTTTCTGAAATTTCAAGTGTGTGTGTCAGTTTTGTGTCAGTTTTCTGTGTAATGTGATAGGCACAGTACTGTACCTTAAACTCAAAAAGACGACACAATACAGTGCAAGAGAGGCTCAACACACATTCAAACAGCATATAAAATACTTACATAAATATTTTCAATTGACAACGAAAATAGATTCTCGAAATGCGTAGAGCTAAGTACGAAAAAAAGAATACATATCTGGTGTACTGTTCCACTATTTAAATCAGAACCATTTGAGCAACAGAGTTGTCAACTAGCGCTACAGGCGGTCAGACAACGAAACACACAAAATATGCATCCGAGTGGACCCAAAGGCTTCTGGCGGTCAAAACTATCACGAAGCCGTGCATGCGCAACAGAGACAGTTTGAAAACGGTTACAATCGGTGGTGATAGCTTTACTCGAACGCCTTATTGTCGTTCTCCTGCTTGTGACTGGTCAAGATTTGTGCTGCATATGTATGCAGTAGTTGATGGACAATAGGAAGTAGTATTCAATTCCACATGTAACTTCCATAAAAGAAAATAGTGTTCGAGAAATTCAAATACTGTAAAAGATATCTAGTGTATTTTCAGTTTTCCTCTCTCACATCCAGAACATTTAAAGAAATGGGTGCATGCAGTGCAAAGGGAATACGGAACTCAATTTGTAGCTCTCATTTTAATTTAAAAAGACAGCTACATGTTTCAAACAGAAGCTGATAGACAGCTGCTGAAGGATGACGCTATACCACGTTTATTCAGTTTTCCAGGCCATTTGCAAGTGTAAATCAATCGAATAAACAATCAGTTGCTGAGGTAAAACCAAGTATTTGACTAGCAACAGGGATATACATTGTTGTTAACTCTTTCTGAATTTCTAGTAGCTCGTAATTGTTGCCGATGGATTCTTTTAATTTTGTTGTAGGAAATGAATTAGATCCAAATGACAGATACGTTGTGTGAACCCAATGGCAATCATGCGAGTGTGATGCAAGTGTTCGGTCTGATGTCTCTCACTGAATTTTGGCCCTTAGGAAGAAAGTGAGACGATTGCAGGTGAAATTTAAGCGACGAGTAAAAAGATGGAAACAATGGCAGAATTGATTACAGTGCTGAATAAAAGAAACTGTGTAAATAGCAGCCTGGAAAGTGTTCTTCAGGAACATTTTAGTGGCTTCCCTTTGGATTTTATTGTTACCCACTTGAAAAATAGTGGTGCAGAGAAGCAATTCAAGCGATACAGTGAACTAATCAAACAATTTACCCTCACTCTGCATTTCTGTTATCCTAGGGCGCAAAGATTTGTATGCTCTATGTTTCTTTTGAGCCGTCTCAGTATTCTTCATGGTTGGGTATCATCAGTAAATTGTGAACTCTGCTATCTACAAGAGGTTTTCAACTATCTAAAACATAACACGAGTGACAAACGATATCTTAAAGAGTGTGCACTAATTTTTGATTGTATGTAAATTGGGAAGCACCTTGTGTGAAACAACGGCAAAAACGTGTATGCAGGCTTCGTTGATTTGGGTAACATTGTGAATATAGATGCAGAAGAACTGTCCACCAAAGTTTTAGTTTTTCAGATTGTGTCATACATCGAAAATTAAAGTGCCCAATTGCGTATTTCTTTGTGGGTAAAAGACATAATGACTGAAATTGTGTGAGTTAGAATACTGGAACTGTTTTCTGTAGGTGTTCTTGCAAGGTCAGTGATATGCGATGGTGCTGTTGTCAACATACTTTTGGATGCTCACTGACTCTGAAAAATTTTGCCCCTTAGCTCAAGTATCCTACCAACAAAGATAATGTTCATGCAATTCTTGATCCATTCCATATGCTGAAATTAGTTCATAATACATTATTTGAAAAGAAAATTATTAACTGTGAAGCTGCAGATCTGAAGTGGGACTTTATTTTAAAGTTACATTATCTGCAAGGTTGTGAATGTTTAAGTTTGCCTAAACCAAGGTCCAGTTTTTTGAGAAAAAAAACTAATGTTGCTAACAGGAGATCTATACACACATAAAATAATAGCTTTTTCAGATATTAAATCAACAGCTGAGATTTCAAAGGCTCTTTCACAACCAAGTTTGCAAACAGAGGCTATACTCTTATAATCTACATTTTCTTTTACATATATACAAGTTCCCCCATGTTTTGATTTCATTCTACAAAAGCAGTTTGCAAGTTAAGAAGCAATCTTTTTAAGTATTGAAAATACTCGTTTTGTAACCAATGCTCACAAAAACATACAAATACAAATACAAATGTTCTATTCCACCATTGAGGATATTTACATGCAATTGGTGTCATCAGTTTTTACATTATAATAATAATAACAACAATAATCTTGTAAACTTCGACATGACAAAAGTTATTAACTACAATATAATAATCCAGGATGGATGCAATACATATTTGTGCAAATGTAAATAACAACAAGAAGTTTCTTAATAGATCAATTACAAGATAAATAAACTACATAGTTCAGTGAATGACAAATGAATAATCAAACAGATAATTAACAACAAGTACATCAAACAGTAATAAAATAGTTGCACAGTATGGCATATGTATAGTTTGAAGTTAATTTATAGTTCATTCTCGTAAGGAAAGTGGCTCATTTGTCACATACTCGAGGAACTCTTGAGCAGAGTAAATTATTTTACTTTTGATCCTCCTCGAAAGACTAATTTTAAATTTGTTTACTGGCATTGTGTAGGCATTCACAGGTAATTTGTTGAAGTAGAAATGACCAAGATATTTGTATCTGTTGTGTCTTTGCAAGTCTAGCATATGGCATATCAATTGTATGTCCACTTCTTATGTTATGGTAGTGAATTGTGCTCCTTAAGTCAAATTTACTCAGATTCTCTTTAACGAAGACAAGGCAGTTGTAAATATACAAGCCAGGCACTATCATTATATTTAGTTTCTTAAAATAATCTCAACATGTTTCATATAGGCTAAGTTCTGCTATAGCCCCTTATGGCTTTCTTTTGCCATTTAAACACTAATTTTGAGCCTATAGAATTGCCCCATAATAATATTCCATAACTCAGGTGCGAATGGAAGAATGCTAAATAAACATACAGGAGAAGTTCTTTATTGACACTGCTGCTCAGCTTGTAGAGCAGATATATGGCATGTGCCTGTTTGCCATATATCTTCACTGTGTGACTATACCAGCTGAACTTTTGATCTATATGAAATCCTAATAATTTTACTGTTTTGTTACCATGACTGAGAGCATTCAGATTGAATACAGTAGCTTTAGTTGTACTATCATTCTTCTGCAGTACATTTGCCTCAAACAAAGCAGTGCACCTCTCCATTACCACTGCCATGCTGTGTCACACATCAAGTTTGGTATCACATGTGATGAGTGTTGTGTCATCAGCATATAGCATTTCATGACATGATACAACTGCAGGTAAATCATTTATATAAATAATGAAAAGGAAAGGTCCAAGAACAGATCCTTGAGGTACACCCTTTACAACTGTGAAACATTCTGACATTTGATTATTTACCTTAGTTAACTGTTTTATTCTCTCTCTCTCTCTCTCTGTAGTGGTAGAGTTTTTATGAGAATATTGTGGGAGACAATATCAAAAGCTTTCCTGAGGTTCAACAATGTTGCACAGATAATATATTTATTTTCAAAACAATTGTATATTTTTGCTACCATACTCTTAACTGCTTTGACTGTAGAAAGGCTAGATCTGAAACCATACTGTGAGGAATTGAGTATATTATTATGTTCAAAATATTGACTCATCTGTTTATGCAGGCAGTGTTCTATTACTTTTGATACAATGAGTATAAGTGATATTGGTCGACAGTTATCTGGTGATGCTATATCTCCTTTCTTACGTGCTGGTTTAACTACAGATATTTTTAAACATTCTGAATTATTACCTTCATTTAAAATTTTGTTGATTATTTTAGTCTGTGGCATTACAATTTGATTTCTGATGTATTTAAGAACATAATTTGAGAGACCATAGTAATCCTCTACTCTATAAGTCCTGAGCTTAGCTATTGATTCATTGACCATCTTCTCAGTTAGACAAGTCCAGCGAAAGCTGTCTGTCAGCTTACTGTTCATTTCGGGCAGCAGTGCCTCTGCCTTGCTCACTTTCTCCATTATGCTGTTATCTGATTGAGGACTGACAAAATGCGCATTTTGAATATCAAGTGGAATTGGTGTCTGGTATACTTTATCATCACAGTTAATTTCTGTTTTAATAATTTCCCATGCAGCTTTGAATTTATTTACTGAGTTCAGTATATAACTATCATTTGCTTTGCACTTGGCTGCCATGATTCCAGACCTGTAATTTTTTTCCACTTTCATGTACATTTCCTTGTCAGCATTATTGTGCTTGGACCTATCATGACAGAGTAGCATTATGATTCTTATTCTACTTAGATGTGGGGTGTACCAGCTTTTTGGATTTTTGTGGTTTGGTGTAACGATTTTGCTTTCATATTTTATTGCAGTGTTTAGGACAGCATGCTTCAAAATGTTCAGTTAACAGTTCTAGAAATTTGTTGGTAGATTCATTTGCACCTACAGTGGTTATTATTTTATCCCATTTTATTAAATTCAATTTACTTATCAACTTGTTTAGCTTTGATTTGTTAATTGGTCTTATAATTTTTCTACAGTCTGTGGAAGTTTCAGTTGTTTTAGTGTTAAAAGTTTGCCTGAGCCATAGTCCCTCATGATCTGAACTACACAGCTTGATAGTGCTGAATTCTGTTTTATTTAGATAAATATTATAAATTATGTTACCTACACATGCTTCCTGTCTTGTGGGTTTGTCATTTACACAACTGAAGTTAAGGGATCTTAATGTATTTAGCAAGTAATCAACATTTCTCTTCGTTTCTCCAGAAGCTCCACAAACATGTCTTCATTGTGTTTTGGCGGGCAGTATACTGAAGCTATTATAATTTCCTGGTTTGGCAATATTATGGCTGCAGCTAAAAATTTTGCTTCTATGCACAGTTCACTTACATCCATAACTTGATAGATTAGTTTCACATTATTTTTGACATATACCGATACACCACCATGTTTAATACTTGTTCTACAGTAAAACTGAAACATCTTTCCATTCACTATTGAGGAGTATATTTATTTCATCAACATTGTTTGTTAATGACTGTACATTCTGGTGTACAATCTTCATGGTGTATTTGCAATTTAATTCTGCATCACATTTTTTTGTGATACAGTCTACTTCCCTAAAAATGTCTTTCGCCCTTTTTATAAGGCATCACATCTTTCTTTATGACCCATTTGTCCAAAGTACTTTGGAGTGCTTCTATTTTATGCCTGTTGTGTCTCAAATTTGCTAAATGACAGATTTCTTCAACCAATAATTGTTTTGCACTGAGAATTAATGATGGCCATGGCTGGTATGCATGGACCTGTCTAACATGCTTCCATATATTAAGTTTGCATACAGAAATTTTTTGCATACTACACATAATCTATCTCTTTGTTCTCTCTTCCCATTAATTTATTTACACATGACCAAGGAGGTAGGTCGTATCTGTGTGGTTGATTTACAACAGCATCATTTGTGTTGCCTAATTTGGGTAGCACACTTTCAAGAACAGTGATGAGTTCACTACCTTTATCTCAGGCAATATCATTTACACCTGCCAATTTACGATACAGTCTTATGGGTTAATATTTTCTCATGATTTTACCACTGTTTTTGTCACTTCTGCAATGCCTGCTCCTGGTTTGACAAAGGCTTGGATACTTGCGTTAGTCTGTGTATCTGCTACTTTTTCTGCTTTCTGACGTCCATGATTATCGGCAAAAATTAAGACTTTTCGTTTTTTTTGCACGCTTGAGGCCAGCCAACTGATTTTTTTAATCACATTTACTGTGCACGGCTCTTGTTTGTAATTATTATCTGGACTCATATGTTTCTGAGTGACATTGTTTGTAGAATCATGTTTGTTATTATTACTATTTGATGGACTTACTTTATTATTTCCAAGTTTCGTGCTGTATTCCACAGTCGTGTTTTATTTGATTATGCCACTGGTAGCCGGTATTTCTTCCAGGTTCAGTCGATGCTCTGTTTGTTGTGTTTTACAACCAAGATGTTGCAGCTATTTCTCCAGTGAGGCTACAGTCCTTTTAAGTTCACTGATTTCACAGTTTTTTGTAGTTAAAATGATACGAAAGTCATCGCAATGTTTACACAGGGATGTCACTGAATTTAAATTTGCCACTGTGTTTTCATTAAATTTTGATCTTGTAATGATTTCGTTTGCGTTTTTCGCTTTAACTTCGCAGCAGTAACATTTTCTAGGCCGAACCACGATAGTTTTATTGCACTGAGTACATAAAGACTCATTCTTTTTCACGTTTTTCGGAGAACTCGATTTTAGTGTACCTGTCTTCACCGCCATCCTGAAAGCTGTGAATATTACAGAACTATCGGTTTGCCAAATCATGGTTGCAAAATATTGACTCAAGTTAGTTACAGAAAACTGGAAGTACTGGCTGACTTACTTTGGGATCTGGATAAAAGTATTAGCACATGAGGCAATACCGATCCTACGACTTATCTTAAGATATGGTTTAAAGGAAACAGTCAACGTCACTGTATTAGGAATAAATTGTTAGAATTAGAACATTGCTGTAAGCTAAAAAAGTGATATATTGATTGTCTCAGAGCATTGACTTACAGAAAATAAACAGAATCTTTCATACATTATGAGTACATTCTGGTAGCTATAATGTGCAGAAATAGGAGAAAAATGGGGGGGGGGGGGGTTGCAATATTTATCAGATGACTCACGAAATTTTCAAAAATCGATGGAAGCTCATACTCCTCTGAATTGAATGGAGAACTTAGTTGTATAAGACTGATCAAGCAGAATATCACAATTGTGAGTTTGTACAGATCTCCAAATGGTGATGTTAATTTATCTTTTGAGAAATTAGAATAACCAATGAGAAAAATTTTAAAACTCAAAACTAATGTTGCAGTATGTGGTGATTTCAATGTAGAGTTGTCTGGCTCAGATGAGACCAACTCAAAAACATTTTTAAACTTACACACATCATTAAATTTATCTTGTGATAGCAATAGCCCAACACACTGGAATGCCTGTTTAGACAATACTATAGTTAATTTCTCAAGACACCTATACACTATTAGAATGGCACATGTTTTGCAGCTAATGATCCACTTCTCCTCACACACCACTATGCACAGCCAAAGAATGATTATGTAAATACAAATAAATACAAATAAGAAGAACATGGGTTAGAGGTCAGGTAGAGGAATATATTAAGTTATTCACAGAGAGTCTTAGGAACACAATTTGGGACTTGGCACTTTGTTTATGAATATGATGTAGATAAATCAACTGCTGAAATTCTCTTTAGTAATTTTGAGAAGACATATATTGATTTATGATACTCTTGCTCATCACTGCAAAAAAGTTCTAAACCAAACAAAAAAGTAAAAAGCTTATATAGAACATTGATGAACTTGCTATTACCAAGGAAAAAAATGATTTCACTGTACAGGATGTATAAAAATAATTGCAAACATTGTACAGAGCTGTATGACATTTTTTATAAAGCTTACTTGAAATTAAAAAAAAAAACATTATAAATCCAAATCTAAGTTTCCCAAACAAGTTGCCTATGAAAATAGCGTATAAGGAACTCCGAATAAATGTAAAGCTGCCTGGTATATTATAACACAAGATCCCACTTCTGACCAAACTAAAGACATTTTGCTTGTGCCAGAACAGCTCAATAAATACTTTACTACTATAGTAAATGAACTGAGATCTAAAATTAATCATTCAAATACATCAGCAACTGACATACTTGCTGGTCAGCTTCATAGAGGATATTAATTCTATTGGGATATTGTCACACCCATGGATAAAATAAACGCTGTTTCAAAATTTTCTAGCTCGAAAAGCATAGATTGCTACTGGCTATCTAAACACACAACAAAAAGGACAATACACCTTATTTGCAAACCACTTGCTTTTATTATGATAAAAGCCATGAATTTGGAGTTTTCCCTGACCAGCTCAAAATTCAGTGTCTATTGTTACAATCTTTTTCAAAATATTTCACAAATTTTCTACGTACAGCTCAATAACTACTTTGAGAAAAAATAACCTTCTTTGTAGTAAACAGCACGGTTTTAGACAGAAAAGTCCTTGAAATTGTTAATCAGTCAATAACATCATTTGAAAATAAGAATACAGTCTCTCTTGAGCTAGTAGTTCAGGAGGAAAAGCATCTACTTGAGCTAGTCAAACAACTATTATAGAATAAATAATACAGTATTAGAAATAATTAATTTTTATCTAAATAAAAGGAAGCAATTTTTGTTAATTGAAAATAAGCATTCTTCCCTGAAGAAAGTCACATCTCAGGGCTCTGTCCTTGGACTGTTCTTCTTCACTGTTGCAGTTCAAGATCTGCCACATTATGTTGAGCTTCAATCAGTTATCTGCTATGCAGACAATACAACATTGATCACCACAGACCGAGATAAGTTAAGGTATGCCAGAAATCACAGGAAACACTCTCCTTAACAGTAATTTGGTTCACATCTAATAAACTACTCTGCAATCCAGAGAAAACTCAAAACCTGCTGTTGGGACTATGTAAAGACATAGAAGCAAAATATATAATACTGCTTGGGATACATGTTGATTCCAAACTGAACTGCAGAAAGATATCAAGGCTGTCGTATCTCATATGGAAATTATCTGATATCATGAGAAATGAATATTTTATGATAGCTTACTTTGGACTTTTTCAATCTCATGCATCCTATGGGCATTGTTATGGGATCACTCATGTCACATCTGTGAAGTATTATTAATTTAAAAAAATGCTAAGAATCATGTGTATGGCTGCTCCAAGGAAACAATGCCGCCCTTTATTCACAAAGACCAAAATAATGACAATGACAAATCTTTATATCTATGAAACGTTGATACACGCAAGAAAACAACATAGCAGAGTTTGACACCAGAAATAAGACTAGTATTGACATTTCTAGACATACCCTAACACAAACAGACAACCCTCACAAGGTGAACTATCTGAATTTTTCTAATAAATTGCCACATCCTGTAACGAATACACTTTTTAATAATTTATAAAGTAAGTTGTATAAATGATTAATAAACAATCCATTCTAAAGTTTAAGAGAATTCTTGGATACTAGTAGCATAGAAATTGATTTTCTGGATTAGGATTACAACTCTTTACAACAGGTTCATATAGAATAAATTATTTGTACCTGCACTGTGAACAGTAATTAATATAGTGATTGCTATTGTATATCAATGCAAATCCTTGTTCTGCTACATGAGCTCAGTAGCCAATAAAGAATCTGAATCTGAATTTATAGTAGTAGTTATAGAGAGAGAGTTTTTGACAATGTTGATTGGACTTGTGGTGGCATAACATCTCTGTAAATGAGGATTGCTGTCCAGCGAGGCAGTAGGTGTTACTATCCCTTGTACACTCATAACAATTACATGTGTTATGTAGAGGTACTTACTAACAAACAGTGTGGAAATCGTATCTCTATGCTGTGGCACTCTTCTGCTATCACACATCCAGTACCCCTTGTACCAAAGTGGTGACCCCGAATTTCCGTATCACTCTGAAATTTTGCTGTTGAATTGAAAACTGGCCGTGCTGGCCATGCCATCAAGAATGCTGCATTACAATGATACAACCTCACTCTTAGTAAGCAATGTTGACAACATCTCTCAACAAGTGCTTGTGAATTCCACAAACATCCTATGTGCAAAATCACTGAAAATCCACCAAGTCTTGAACGATACTACCATGCTGAATGACATAGCGATGATGTCTTCATTGTTTACCGCATCTTTGGACAAACCTCACATTATCACCAATGCAAAGCAGCAAACAGTGCCAAGATGAGTGCCGAATCATAGCTTACTAGCCAGCAACAAAAAGTTGTTCTCAAACGAGAGACAATAACTAAAAACATTTCAAGAAGAACAACATACACAGCAGAAAAAACTACCATCAAATATGGTGTGCCACAAGGATCAACATTAGGTCCTATCCTCTTTCTTTTGTATATTGATGACCTGAATGACACTGTCCATGCCAAACAGAAAACTTTGTTTGCAGATAATACCAGTATTTTGATTACAGAGTCAGACCAAAAAAAGCTTCAGTTAACTACAGATGCATTGTTGCTGGAGCTAACACACTGGTTTGAAAAAAATAAACTTATAATTAACACTGGGAAAATGGTGGCCATGAACTTTCATACATCCCACTATAAACAACAAAATGAACACACACTGAAAATAAACAACAAAATTGAAAAATTAGTTGATGATATTAAGTTCCTAGGATTACATCTGCAGAGTGATCTCAAGTGGAATACACACATTAAAGCTCTTAAAACCAAGCTATCATCAATCTGTTACATGCTACAGATACTAAGCACAAGCTGTAATAGAGAAATAGTAATACAGGCATATCACACACATTTCCAGTCAACAATCCGATATGGAATAATATTTTGGGGGAATGCACCCTGTAGTGAATCTGTTTTCAAAACCCAGAAACGAGCTATCAGAATCATCTGCAACATGAAGAGGCAAGGTTCATGTCGCTCCCTTTTTCCTACTCTAAAGATACTGAACCTTCCATGCCTAAATATATTTGAAACAATAGTCTTCATAGAAGAATATTTAAGAACCTCCAATGCCTATTAGCTGAACAGCTCTGTGCACAATTACACAACAAGAAATGGCAATAACATTCATGCCTCATATGCCAGAACCAGTGATGGGATGAAGAGGCGTGGCGACTCGAGCGCACCGAGAATTCCTCGAGCCTCTAGCTCTCAATCAATTCTCGAGAAGCTCATGAGAAACGGCTCGGCGGCGTGTGCCGCTGCGCGCCAGTAGCTGCGACAACGTACGCCGCGTCGCTCTTGTTTTATGAATTGAATGCTGCCACTAGACAAACACGCTAGCGGCTCGTTGTGCTCGTAACTAGTATGTCTCAGGTTTAATTCGAGGAAAGTTGTTATTCAAATCAATATGGACACTCTAAAACCAACATCATGGTGCTGGCAATACTTTATGGAGGTTGGAGATAACGTTACTTGCAACATTTGTCGTAAAAATCTCCGTAATGTGTCAAAAAATACAATGGGGATCATTAGACATATTAAACTGCACAATTTATCGAGCAATAAAACAGCGACGTCCGTGGATACAGAGGCTCATTCTTCCAATAGTGTGAGGCAGACGAAATATCCAGGTACATGTGGTACAAAAGGTGAATTCCGTGCTAAAGTTCGGATAGTGTCCGAAGCGGTCCGCCACGCTTAAAAAAACATTGATTTTTAATCGTCTTCCGATAACTACCACAAAATCGAACCTATACTGTCCTAGCTTTTGCACGATACGATATGTAATTTTATTGTAGTAGTTGTCGAGTATAACGTATCCCCTTGCAGGAGCACTGATCTAAATCTTACATTTATCTTCAAAGAGGGAAGTAAACGGCAACAACAGCTAGATGAAGCACTAGTGACCATGATAACAGACGATTTTCAACCGCTTTCAGTCGTCGAGGACACTGGTTTTCAACGTTTTGTTTCACTGTTGGACCCACAATACTCGATACCAAATCGAAAAAAGTTGCGCTTCATGATTGAGGACGATTACCATAAAAAGAAAGAGACTGTAAACTTGGCCATGGAAGACTCTACTTGTGTTTCTGTAACGACCGATATTTGGACCTCACTCAATAGTGAGGCATATATTGCTGTAACTGGTCATTTCATTAACACTAATAGTGCCTGAAAGTTTTAGCTCTCGAGACATTCCGTTTCCCGGAAAAGCATACAGCGCTAAATATTAGTGAGGCGTTAGATAACGTGATTTCAAAATGGTGCATTGAAAACAAAGTTGTAAGCATCACAACTGACAACGCCAGTAAAATGACGGCAACCGTACAACTTATTCACAGTGGCAACTTAGGTATGCAACATGTGCCTTGTTTAGCACACACCATCAATTTAGTTGTGGAAAGTTCTTTGAACAGCAACAGTGAGCTCTGCATAATGCGGGAAAAAGGCCAGAAAAATTGTTAGCTATTTTGAAACAAGTTGCAATGCTAATGAAAAACTCCATGAGATCCAGGATCTAATGAAAAAAACCTGTTCATAAATTGATTCAGGAAACCGAAACCCAATGACGCAGTACATTTTATATGCTACAACGTGTAGTGGAGCAAAAGGAATGCATTGCAGCCTGTATATCATCTTTGTATTCAGGTGTAGAGAACCTCACAGCTGACGAGTCGCCAATTTTGAGCGAATGTTTATGTGTACTGGAGGCATTTGAAAACTATACCCCTCTTTCGAAAGCTATTCCAATAATCTGACAGCTAATCCTAATCGTATGCAATGGGAAGTGGGCTACCACGACAGGGCAACAGCTACAGCAACATCTGCACAACTCACTAATAGTCCGGCTAGGATTAATAGAAACAAACAAAGTACATGCCGTTGCCACAGTTCTCGACCCAAGATTCAAAACGTTGCCATTTACGAATCCCATTCATTCAAAACATGCCGTTGCAAGCCTAATTGCAGAGTGCACAAACGTGGTAGAGCCTGTACGATCTACTCATTCGGTGGCTACGAATACCGTTTCGCACAAAACGCCAGTAGTTCCTTATGGGCTTCTTTCGACGAAGAGGTTTCCAATAAAAATATAATGAAAAGCGGTTGTGATAGCATAGACCTGGAGGTACAACGATATTTGGAAGAACCGTACCTACAACGCACGGATAATCCTTTACTACTGAAAAAAAAAAACAGTTACCCAGGTCTAGCTGCCGTGGCAAAAAAAAAAAAAAAAAAAAAAAAAAAAAAAAAAAAAAAAAAAAAAAAAACTTGCAATACCTGCAACTTTTGTTCCCAGTGAAAGAATATTTTCGAAAACAGGACTACTTATAAACAAACAGAGAAGCAGACTAACAGGTCAATTGGTTAATAAAATCATATTTCTAAACAAAAATCGACGGCAGTGCAGCAATGGCATGTAAAAATGCCTTCTACTGAACAACTGTTGTTTCCTTTCTTTCTTCAGTAAGTAAACGTATGTACGCAATTTCTGTATATAAAAGGCTATAGCACTTCTCTTTTACATTTAACCATGCATGCATACATGCAGAATGTACAAGGTAATTTATTTTGTAAGAACAAAGCTTCTGTTTCATGCGAATTCTGTGCTTTGTTTTAAACAACAGTTCTATGATTTTTGTCTTACGAGACATATACTAATACTTCAGTACACATTAATAACGGTAGTACAGTTGATATCAGTCACTGGATTTCAAAGTTTTCCGTGCACGTACGTACGACGAGTAAGACCGCTGCGGCTTAGTGCTTCAAGTACTGAAGGTTTGCGCAATTTCTCAGAGAGCTCAGCACTGCCAACTTCTCGAGCGTACCTGAGACATTCTCGAGAAATTGCCTTCGCGTCGCGCGTTTCTCGAGCGCGATCATAGCCCATCCCTAGCCAGAACATCAGCTTACCAGAAGAGTGTCCTTCATAGAGGGGCACAATTATATAACCACCTTCCTAACAACATCAAGTTGGTAAAGCAAGATAGCTTGCTCAAAAAAAAGCTGAAGTCATTTCTGATGGACCACAGTTTCTACTCTGTAAATGAATACCTCTCAGAGTGAAGCAGAATTTTATAATGTTAAATTAATAAACAATTTATGGCAATTATTTGTTTATTAAAGTGTAGTAGTTGTACATGTAATGTTGTATTGATGTAGATATTTGTAGTCCACAGCATTATAGTGTTTTATTTGTCTCACAACATAAAATTTCCAATCATATGATTAGTGCACAGGAGACACGTCAAAAAAATGGATAACACAACTTGGGCCTAATTGGTACAAAGAATTTTAACATTAATATAAACTTTTATTTTTCTTTCCTCCCTTTTGTGAAGGACAGCTACATTTACACACAAGACTATATGTAAATTTATCCTGCTCAAATCTTCAGTTCGTCCTTCATGAACTCCTCAACACTGTAGTAGCAGCGCTTGACAAGTATATCATATAGCTTTGTTTTCAGTGTCTCTTGGTTCATACTCAAAACATTCTTTCCTTTTAACCTGTTATGAATTTTCATTGTCATATACTGAGGAGACTGCGCATATAGGTTTAAGCGATGAGTGGGAAGCATAAAATTGTCTTTGTTTCTCGTGTTATAAGCATGATTTAAACAGTTTTTCTCGAATAACTCTAAATTGCTATGTAGAAAGATGATAATATCATAGATGTATAAGGATAGAACTGTTAATAACTGTTGTTTTTCAAATAGTGGGCAACATGATGTCCTTGGATGGGCAGTACACATGTTCCTTATTATTCTTTTCTGTAACTTTAGTATGCGCAATATATTGCTTGAATTTCCCCAAAAAATAATACCATACCTTACAACTGATTGAAAGTAGCTGTGGTATGCAATTTTCCTTGTATTCATGTCTGCTGCACCAGCTAATATTTGCATAGCAAATGCAAAGCTACATAATTTGTTTAACAGGTAGTCAACATGTTTATTCCAATTTAACTTTTTATCTAGGTTTAACCCTAAAAACTTCACAGAATCCACTTCTTCTATATCCTGATTTTTATGAGTTATTTTAATTCCTTGGGGCTTTGACTGTTTTGTTCTGAATTGGACCATGTGGGTTTTGGGGATGTTAGATCTTAATCCATTCAGTTGGAACCATGTTTCTAGTTTGTGCATTGTGTTTATAATGTAGAGAGGGATGTTTTCTGGCTCCTGGTTTTCAATTAATACAGATGTGTCATCTGCAAATAAAATCGATGGAGCATTTATATTGTTCGGTAAATCATTAACATAGAACAAAAACAAAACAGGTCCTAGTATCGAGCCTTGAGGGACACCTTGGGCTACTATTTTCCATTTTGAATAGTAATTTGCTGCATTTGATGAGACAATCACTCTTTGTTTCCTGTTTGATAAGTATGAAGTGAGCCAATTTAGAACATTACCCTTGATCCCATACTTGTCAAGCTTATAGATGAGCAGTGCATGATTTACAGAGTCAAAGGCTTTTGTGAGATCACAAAATATTCCTGCAACTTTATTATGGTTGTCTAATGATGTGCTGATCTTGTCGATAAACTTGTTAATTGCACCAGTAGTACTTTTTCACGCTTGAAACCAAATTAGTTTTCCGTAATAATATCATATTTCTCCATAAAATTTCGAATCTGCATAGCAGCAGCATTTTCAAAGATTTTTGATAGGACTGGAGGGAGGGAAATGGAACGATAATTCCTCATATCCTCTCTTGACCCTTTTTTGAGCAACGGCTTTACTTCTGCATACTTCAGCACCTCTGGGACGCTTACTTGTTCAAAGGATTGGTTTATTATTTTAGATAGTGGGTATCCTATTATTTTACACACAAATTTAAGAACTTTTGCTGGTATTCCATTCCAACTTGCAGAATTTTTGTTTTTTAGTTTTAATATAATTTTTTCTACATCTATTGTTGAAACTGTTTTGAATTTTGTGAGGCATTCAGAATTATGATTTAGTCCAAAGGTACATACATTGTTCTCATAATCTGCAACATTAAACTCTGATTTCACTACATTAATGTGTGTGTGTATGTGTGTGTGTGTAATTTTTAACTTTCTGGATCATTTATTGACTTGTCCTAAATCCATACAAGACTTCACAGGACCAAATCTAAATAAATAAATTTATCAAGTGACTCCACAGTAAACACTCCAGATTTGACACTGAGTCAATCTATTACTGGTATTTCAGACAAAATCGCAGCAGAGAGTCACAATAAACACTGGCCACCTGCCTCCATGACAGACATTAATCTAAATACCTTCAACTTTTGCATATGACAAAACAGGACACGTTCCAATGCTAGTGATTATAACTGTTACGATACTCACATTAATGACCTGATCCACAGTGCCATTATGGTTGAACAACTGTGTCCTGTGCCATACCACCCTGCAGTTCCGTTTTGTCATCCATCTGCCAGTGGATCACGGGATCAGGGTTTGCATTGCCATTTGGTGCCTGTACATTCAGATTTTCGAAATCATATTCGAACTGTTGCAACTAAATGTAAGTTCTGTGAGACAAACTATGATGTCACTCATATATCAGCTGCTCTGGCCATCACAACTGACTCGCATCCAATCCAGCACCATGCATCACATTTGCATCACCTGTATCCAGCACCAAAACCAACTACTGACTCTGAGAACACGTTTTTCATGACCTTGCCTCAGCAAGGACACATACCACTGCCTCCTAGTTTGAGTGACGTCACACCCGCACCAGTGAAGCTGCAAACAACTGCATGTCCACACATACTCCATGAGACACAGACAGTGCAACTGGGTAATAAATGGACCATGCCTTTCTTCTTTATGGTGCCAGGACCTCATGTGCACTCTCACATGCATTTTCCACCATCTCAGACATCTGACACTGGGAGAGTCATACCAATCGCATCGGCCCCGGAACTTCACTCACACATGCGGCTGTTCTTCAAGCAGCTACCTAAGTTCTACACACATCATTGCATGATGCTGATGCCATCTGTGCTGAGGCATGATCTGTCTCCTCATGCACTGCCCTACTTCAAGTGACATTTCCTACCTGCACTGCCCATGTCTCCCATGCCATGCCCACCTCATGATGGTGCCTTACAATCAAACCATTGCCCTCAGCTAGAGTTTGGTGTCAGCTAGTGGCATCACTGGGGGTGACAAGAATTTTGCCACTCTTGTTAACCACCATAGAGACAGTGCAGATCTTATTAGTGCCTTGGTGTTGGACATCACAGCTTCTCACAAATACGAAACTGCCAAGGCACTACTGCTATAATGATAAAACACATGGCTGAACATCAGCTACATCTCATCATCAATGAGACTTCTTTGGCCAACAGCACACCTTCTTCACTCTGGGGCCAGCTGCGAGTTCAAGTTGACCCAATGCTCCTGCCTGATCATATGCTATGGACAGTTTGGCTCCTAAAATTGCCAGAGAACATCGAAACAGTGATTCTAGTGCATGAGGAGACACTGCCAGAAATGAAACTTCGGTTCACTAACAGAATGCAGGCACTATCACAATACCGCATTCTAATCAATGACCAACAATGCTGCATTCTAATCAGTGACCAACAATGCTGCACTGCAGTTGACACTCAGTACACCTGCACCGAAAGCAATTTTGCATTACCCCAGCTGAGCTGCTCCTACATTCCATGTAGACACAGACCATCCGACAATGGCAGGACCAACCCAAACCAGGCTGTGCCCCCCCCCCCCCCCTCCCCTCCTACCACCCCGAGCACCTTTCATGGCTCCAGCAGACAAAAGTCACCTATCGCTACAGCTGAGGTTGATGTTCTCCAAGCTGGTCATTACCCCGACTCTGTGTATAAACAAAAGCCATGCTGACCAAGTGCATCACCTGCTTCCATGCCCAACACAAAACAATCCTACTACTGCTTTCACACCAGATTTGGGCAGGATGCACAGTGCTGTAGACAACCCTGCATTTAACCAAACTAGTATGGCGACCTGACATAGGTATACCAGGCATTAACAAGACACCTCTGCACACTGCAACAAAACAGAATTGATACTACATTTCAGTGAGCAGATGGGTCCAACTGTTTCTCTATGACCTAAACACTATTACCTCATTGGTGCTGGGGCCAAGGTGAGCACTCTATCTACGTGTCTCATGCCTGACATACTGTCGTCATCACTGTGGCAACTGTGCATTGCCATTGACATTGTAATCACACTTGCTGGAACTGCATCACTCTCAAACTTGGTGCAATATGCAAATACATCGAACATTCCTAGGGGCAGAGACAGTTTAAACTGAAGCTACATAGCAAAGCACTTCAACCAGCTGTACTCAAAGGCAGCTGAGTACTCATCATTACATCATGACAACAAGGTCACGCACCTCACTAATGAACAATTACGGAGATGAACTGTGGACATCACTGCGTTATTATACATAGTGGAACAACCTTCATCATCTTGACCCTGCTCACTAACATGGCGCCATTACTACAGACACTTCTCAGGTTAGTGAAGCATCACAGTTCACACTTGAGTGTGCTCCTGAGACAGTGCCATGTGACGTGGACAGAGACAGCAAATTACGGTGCACCCTGCTTCCTGGACTCACTCCATGCACCCACATTAGACCACATACAATCTCTGCCTTGTGGGATGGTACAGTCCATCACACTACAGCCACACCTTTTCCCCCTGTCCGTCGCCACCCACATCTTCTGGCTCCCCATAGACTTAGAGTGGCTAAAGCTGCAGTGGAAGAAATTCCATAAGCTGGCATTGTCAGGCCATCAGACAGTGTTTGGGCCTCCACAACTGAACCAGTTCCTAAAAAGAATGGTACTTGGTGTCTATGCGGCGACTTCCACTACCTCAGTACCCATGCAATCATTGACAGCTACTTCATTCTGCACATGCATGATTTTTCCCACATCTTTGTGAAGGCAAAAATTTTCAGCATCATTGATTGCAAAACAGTATACCTTCAAATTCTGATGGTAGATGAAGATGTACCAAAAACTGTGACAATCATGCCATTTGGTCTCTTAGAGTTCCTTTATATGCTGCACTGACTAAAAAAGATGGCACAGCTATGGCAAAGATTTATTGATAGTTAACTGTTCAATTTGCTGTTTTGTTATGCCTATCTAGATGACTTCATAATCTTTTTGCAAAATGATTAAGACCATAACAACCACCTGCATATCATTCTTGATAAGCTGGCCTCTCATGGGCTCATGGTTAATGATGACAGGTGCCAACTTTGGCAACCATGTGTGGCCTTCGTTGAACATCATGTTGATGTGTCTGGGGTGCATCCTACTCTTGAAAAAACTGATCAGATATGTCTGCCCCCATCTCCCAACAATTAACAAGAGATGCATAGCTTTTTTGGAGTCATAAATTTATACAGGAACCAATTACCGCATGCTGCTGAGACTTTGCTGCCACTCACCCAAGCATTGTGCAACAAAAATACATCTGGTAAACACCCTGATTGGACATGGCAAATGCAAGCAGCCTTCAACAACATAAAATAGCACCTGTTGAACACCATGACCCTTGTCCGCCCATCACCTGATGCTAGCGGTCACACAATTGGGACTGCCATCCAGCAAGAGATCACTCAGCCACTCAGGTTTTTGTTATACAAACTTATTGACACCCAAAATATAAGAAAAAATGTCCAAACATTTGACCACAAACTACTAGCCATAAATGAAGCGGCTTGTCACTCGCGAGATGATGCTGAGGGGAGACCCCTAACCATATCGATAGACCACCGCACATTGGCAGACACATTCTACAACCCATGAGTGGATTCTGCACTCAGGAAATTCTGCCATAGAGATTTCATAAAACTGTTCACTACCAATGTACAATAGGTTAAAGCTGCTGATAATATTGTGGCATATCGCAGCTACATCCACCCAGCTGGGCTTCTATAGAAATGCAAATGCACAAGCAACAGATGCTGATCTCCACAACTTGTTGAACAAACCATACTCTGGACTCCAATTACAACAACATAAGCTACCCAGCATGACCAAAGAAGTTTGGTGTGATGTTTCGAATGGACAGGTCTGACCAGTCGTCACAGAGATGTATTGCAGAACAATTTTTGTCCTACTCCACAACCTTACACACCCAGGTGTGTACCCTACTGTATGACCCATCATGAAATGGTTTCTCTGGCCTATCATTAAAAAGGATATGCCAAAAGAACCAGGACTTGCATTCTGTGCCAGCAGCAAAAACTGGCTGCCACACATGACCCCCATTTGGTAAATTCGCGATTCCAAAAGGGCAGTTACAATATGTCCCTATTGATGACATTGGGCCACTCCATGAATTGCATGGTTACTCTTTCATTCTGTCAATTATGATCTCGTGACACAATATGTGGAACCCCTGCCCATTTCTTACACATCAGCAGAGACAGTAGCATAATCTTTCGTAAGCAGCTGGATTGCCAGATTCGACTTCCTGGCCTTCTTAATGTCATACCATGGTTGGCGATTTTAATCCCACCTTTTCAGTGACTTAAATCATGGATTGAGGTTCTTCCATTAGTTCTCCTGGGCATTCACATGGCACATGAAGATGTCCTAGATGTTTCACTCACCAAAATACTACACAGCGAGCTTCTCACTCCATCTGTGAATTCATTGCACATGAAATGGTCCTCACAGCCCAGGACTTACCAGACTTAGTCATTCATGTGTGCGTGCATGTACAAAATACCTATGTACCATCTCCATCCCATCACATGACGCAATGAATTTTTATTCATAAAGATTTGGCCACATGTTCTCGTGTGATGCCGTGTACAGACACAGTGAAACCCACCCTGCAACCATCATTTACAGGACCATGCTGAGTGTTGAAAAGTGATACAAACACTTTTGATATCAAAATTTCTGGAAAACAGACAACAGTATCCATGGACTGGGTTTAACTAGGGTGGACTTCAATGGACCTTGTAAAGGGACACTCTCCTCTAGTATTACTTTTCCTCAGCAGAAGAAGTCAATGCTAGAACTAATTTTCGTATTTTGGACGGGTCAGTATTATCTCAACAGTTTATCTGAAAAATTTCATATAATTTTATACACAATATGTTATATTTCAAGCTTAAAACTATGAAATTGAATTATTTTATTTTTGTTGTTACAATCGATATATGCTAGCTCTGTATGTCAGTTAAAACTAATTTTTTTGTAGAAATATTTGAAATTATGAAATACAGGCACACTTAAAATTTCTGTTATTAATTATGCAATCTGGTACTTTTTATTATGTTTATTTCTGGATTTATTTATAAATTAATAGGAATTCATTTGTCAAGAAAATTTGTGAACTCTTTGGAATATGCCTCTGATGGGATTGGACCTGTTTTTTGTATTTCGGAAGAACAATGTAATTTCAGCTTTATTACTATGAAAATTCAAAAGACAGTTTGATATAGTAAAATGTGACTCAAATAAAAATTAAAAAAAACAAAAACAAAAAAAAAAAAAACAAAAAACAGAAATTCTGTGCAGGTATGCTTCAAAATTATTTACATCAATTGGAATCATGAGAACCTAAAATGTAAAAATTTCAGTTTCAAGAACTGGAGCCAGCTACAAGAAAAGAAGATAAGTAAAATGTTTATTGTAATTCTACTCCTCTCAAATCTTATTAAAAGAGTTAACCATAAAGACAGTTGTGAAAACAAAGGCGGGAGGGGTAGATTACAACCTGTTACAACAGACATGCTTAGTCGATATCCAGGTTCATGTAAATCTCCATGGTTTTCTGCCTGACTATATATCTGTCACATTACACAATACTGACCTCATGATTACCACTACCTACACGGACAAGCAATCAGCTGCAAGCAGTGTCACACACAATTTCATGCACACAAATCATGTTCCACCAGAAGTTGACATGGCAGGACTCACCTCCCATTTTTCAAGACAGTAAACTCAATGTCACCACCCCAGCTTACACTGCCACCAGCCCTGCGCCTCCTGTGGATGCAGCAATGCAAGGCGCACCACAGACATGCCTCCCTCTTCAAATTCTGCTGCCAAGCAAGTGACAGTTAAAGACGCCACCTAGACTACTTCCTTATCTGCTAATGCCGGTGGTGGCAACCTTTTAGTCACACTACCTGATTTTGTGCTTCAGGCATGCACTGTCATCCCCCATGCACCTTGCACATCTTCTCAACACATCTTCCATCACACAGCTGCCTACATCATTTCAGACAGATGACTCTTCACTGCAGCCTCTCTTCACCAGAGCGGGGGGGGGGGTCTCTGTGGTGACATACTTCTCTGATGCTGTAAATGTGTAAATGACACTATGGCACTTACATGTGGTATGTATATGTGTGTAGTAATAAATATTGTAGAAATTGTACCTCTATGTTGTGTCACTATTCTGCTATCACATGTCCAGTACCCCATTCCTCATAGACTATACACACTGAAATTCTGAAGGTACCATGGGTAAAATGCAAATACCAAAATTTTGTCCAAAATTTGCACACAAATAATATTCATTCATGTGTAAGGACACGTAAGGGATGCAGTACCTTAGAATGGAGTGGGACAGGGGAGAGGGAAGGATTACAGAGTGGGAAACCAGAACCTGAATACAGTATGCAGGTTCAGAGAGATGTTGTCCCATGTATGGTCTTCTTTTTGTCACACATTTTGTATATAGGACTTTTGTATACAGGACTTCCTGTGCTTTGTGGTATGTACTAATCTTTTGGGGGCAATGGCAATGTTGAGGTAATGATATACAAATTCAACAAAGATGTTTGACTCCTGATTATCATCTTCATCAAGCTCTGATTCTTCAACATACACTTAAATTGCTTGGACATATATTATGACACTTGTCGATAACTTGAGACAACTCATAAAAAAAAAAAAAACTGAAGATTCAGTAATGATGTGATAAAACCTGATGTAAAACTAGCATTACTGAGTGATTGGATATGGCAGTAATTCTACCCAAAAAAGTTGCACATATAAATTATAGATGTAGGGGTTACTTATATCAACTGAGTTGGGTGTACACTGGTAAATCTATGGTGAAAGCCCACAATAAATATCCATGTTTTCTTCAAGCACTGATCTTAGCAACTGAAGTGGCCACACATCCCTACTGTTTGCTGAAGCCATATTTAGCATCCTTTGTATGATTTTACTTTGTAATGTTACTGGAATTTTCAAAACACATAATCAGTATGTATCATGGCAAAAACAACAAATTTAAACGACAAACAGTTTATCTCATCAATTAAGAAGTCAGACTGCAACTTATGTTAAATATGACAGATCAAACACCAGTTTGCTGAACCGCTGTCGACTGCAAGATAAACAGCAGTCTGTCTAATAGATCACAATTAATGTACCACAGTTAATAGTCTGTAGTCTTTTACATTTGGTCTTCTTGTAATACACTATAGCATTTTATTTTGTCATTATATGTAGGATATCAAACAATGGAAAATCCAGGATGGAATGTAACAATATTGTGAAAAGGAAAGCTGCTACTCACCATAGAGTGGAGATGCTGAGTCACAGATAGGCACAACAAAAAGACTGTCACAAATTAGCCTTCAGCCAGCAAGGCCTTCATCAGAATTAGACATCAAACACACACATACACACTCACGCAAAAACAACTCACACACACGACTGCAATCTGAGGCAACTTAGGTCACAATGAGAGCAGCAGCAGTGGTGCATGATGGGAGTGGCAACTGGGTAGGGGTAAGGAGGAGGATGGGGCGGGCAGGGGGAGGGATAGTAGGGTAGGTGTGGCAAATGGTGATGTGCTGTTGGGGAGTACAGAGAGATGAGGTGGAAAGAGGGTCGGGTAGCTATGTGCAGTCAGGAGGTTAGACAGAGGAAGTGGAGAGGTGAGGAGAGGGGGGATAGTGGAAAAGGTGTGAAGTAAAAAGACTGGGTGTGATGGAGCAATGAGGGCTGTTTAGTGCTGGAATGGGATCAGAGAAGGGGCTGGATGGGAGATGACAATGACTAACAAAGGCTAAGGCCAGGAGGGTTACAGGAACAGTAGATATATTGCAGAGAAAGTTACCACCTGTGCAACTGAGAAAAGCTGGTGTTGGTAGGAAGGATCCATATGGCACAGGCTGTGAAGTAGTCATTTAAATGAAACATCTCATGTTTGGAAAATTCGGAAATTTGTGGTAAGGTCTTAAGGGATCAAACTGCTGAGGTCATCAGTCCGTAAGCCTACAAACTACTTAATTGAACTTAAACTAACTTATGCTATGGATAACACCCCCCCCTCCCCCCTCCCCCCCTCATGCCAGAGGGTGGATTCGAACCTCTGATGGTGGGAGCCGCATGGGCCGTGACAAGGCATCTCAGACAACACTACTTCAAGTTTGGCAGAGTGCTCAGCAACAGGGAGGTTCACTTGTTTCTTGGCCACAGTTTGTCGGTGGACATTCATGTGGACAGGCAGCTTGTTGGTTGGCATGTCCACAGCAGCACAGTGGTTGCAGCTTAGCTTGTCGATCACATGACTGGTTTCACAGGTAGCCTTGCCTTTGATGGGATAGGTGATGTTTGTGACCAGACTGGAGTAGATGGTGGTGTGAAGATGCATAGGACAGGTCTTGCATCTAGGTCTGTTACAGGGGTATGAGCCCAGGGGTAAGGGGTTGGGAGGAGGCATGGACAAGTATGCTGAGTAGGTTTGGTGGTCAGTGGAATACCACTATGGGAGGGGGGGGAGGGGAGGCAGGATAGTGGGTAGGCCATTTCTAATTTCAGGACACGACAAGAGGTAGACAAAACCAGGGCAGTGAATGTAATTCAGTTGCTCCAGCCCTGGGTGATACTGAGTTATGAGGGGCTTGCTACTCTGTGGAAGGACTTTGTGAGGTGGTGGGATACTGGAAGACTGGAAAGATAAGGCATGGGATATTTATTTTTGTGCAAGGTTGGGTGAATAATTACAGTTTGTGAAGGCTTCAGTTAGACCCTCACTATATTTTGAGAGGGACCACTTGTCACTGCAGCTGTAGCAACCACAGGTGACTGCTCTGTATGGAAGGGACTCCTTGGTATGAAATAGCTGGTAGCAGTCAAAGTGGAGGTATTGTTGGTGGTTAGCAAGTTTGATTTGATATGGACGGAGGTGCTGATGTAGCCATCTTTCAGGTGGAGGTCAACATCTAGGAAGGTGGCTTGTTGGGTTGAGTAGGACCAGGTGAAGCAAATGAAGGAGAAGTTGTTGAGGTTCTGGAGGAATGTGTGTAGGGTGTCCTCACCCTTGAGCCAAATCACAAAGATATCATCAGTGAATGTGAACCAGGTGAGGGGTTTAAGATTGTGGGTGTTTAGGAAGGATTCCTCTAGATGGCCCATGAAAAGGTTGGCATAGGATGGTGCCATGCAGTTGCCCATAGCTGTACTTCAGATTTGTTTGTAGGTAATGCCTTTGAAGGAGAAGTAATTGCTGGTGAGGATATAGTTGGTTATGACGACAAGGAAAGAGAAATTTTTTTGGGATCTGTTGGGCATTGGGAAAGGCAGTGTTCAATAGTTGTAAGCCCATGGGCATTAGGGATGTTAGTATAAATGGAGGTGGCATCAATAGTGACAAGCAGGGCATCATGTAGGAAAGAGACTGGAACTATGGAGAGTTGGTGAATGAAATGGTTGGAATCTTTTATATACACTATGTGAACGAAAGTATCCGGACACCTGGCTGAAAATGACTTACATGTTTGTGATACTCTCCATCAGTAATACTCGAATTCAGTATGGTGTTGGCCTATCCTTAGCCTTGACGTCAGCTTCCTCTCTGACAGGCAACCATTCAATCAGGTGCTGGAAGTTTTCTTGGGGTATGGCAGCCCATTCTTCACGGAGTGCTACACTGAGGAGAGGTATCAATGTTGGTTGGTGAGACCTGGCATGAAGTCGGCATTCCAAAACATCCCAAAGTTGTTCTATAGGGTTCAGGTCAGTACTCTGTGCAGGCCAGTCCATTACAGGGATGTTATTGTCATGTAACCACTCGGCCACCGGCTGTGCATTATGAACAGGTGCTCGATCATGTTGAAAGAAGCAGTTGCCATCCGCAAATTGATCTTCAACAGTGGGAAGCAAGAAGGTGCTTAAAAAATCAATGTAGGTCTGTTATGTGATAGTGCCACACAAAACAACAAGGGGTGCAAGCCCCCTCCACGAAAAATACAATCACACCATAACACTACAGTCTCCAAATTTTGCTGTCGTCACTACACATCCTGGCAGGTGACATTCACCAGGCATTCACCATACACACACCCTGCCATCGGATCGTCACATTGTGTACCATAATTCGTCACTCACGTGTTTTTCCACTGCTCACTCATCCTATGTTTCCACTCCTTACACCAAGCAAGGCATCGTTTAACATTTTCTAGCATGATGTGTGGCTTATTAGCACCCACTTGACCATAAAATCCAAGTTTTCTCACCTCCTGCCTAACTGTCATAGTACTTGCAGTGGATCCTGATACAGTTTGGAATTCCTGTGTGATGGTCAGTATTCATGTCTGCCTATTACACATTATGACCCTCTTCAACAATCGGCAGTCTCTGTCAGTCAACAGACAAGGTTGGCCTGTATGCTTTTGTGCTGTACATGTCCCCTCACATTTCCACTTCACTATCACTTGGGAAGCAGTGGACCTAGGGCTGTTTAAGAGTGTGAAAATCTCGCATACAGACATATGACACATGTGACACCCAATCACCTGACCACATTTGAAATCAGTGAGTTCCGCAGAGTGGCACATTCTGCTCTCTCATGATGTCTAATGACTACTGAGATCGCTGATATGGAGTACCTGCAGTAGGTGGCAGCACAATGCACCTAACATGAAAAGTGTATGTTTTTGGGGGTGTCCGGATACTTTTGATCACATAGTGTAGGAGGGTAGGGTCCGGGTAATAGGTTGAAGGTGTTGGTCTATGAGAACAGAGATTCTCTCAGTGTGGGCACAGTAACCAGCCACAATGGGGCATCCAGGGTAGTTGGGTTTATGGATTTTAGGAAGCTTGCAGAAGGTGGGAGTGTGGAGAGTGGTATGGGTGAGTAGAGAGAGGGACCCTGTGGAGAGGTTCTGGGAAGGGCCTGAGGATTTGAGAAGTGACTGGGGTCACTGTGGCAAGGTTTGTATGTGGATGCATGTAACAGCTGACAGAGTCCTTCTGCCTTCTTGTGGTTCAAAACAACAGTGGTGGAGCCTTTATCCACAGGTAGGATTATAATATCAGGATCAGTTTTACGACGGTGGACTGCAGTTCTTTCTGTGGATGCAAGGTTAGTTTGCATGTTGGGGGATTTGGGGAATGATGGTGAGGCAAGGTTCAAGGTTAAGAAATTCTGGCAAGTTAACAGAGGGTGATTTGGGGGCATTAGGGGTGGATCACGGCTGGATGGAGGAGTCTACTGAGTTAGGCAGGACTCTACATTGGTGCTTGGTTGAGTCTGATTGCTAGCATTGGTGGAGAAAAAGTGTTTCCACTGTAGGGACCAGGAGAAGGAGAGAAGGGCTTTAACAAGTCCTGCATGACTGAATTTGGGAGTGGGGCAAAAGTGAGGCCGTTGGAAAGGACTGATATTTCTGTGGGGCTAAGGCTTCTGGAAGAAAGGTTGATGACTGTGTTTTGGGTCTGTTTAGGTTCTGGATTCAGTGTGGTGGTGGGAGGGAGTTTTGGAGGGTGGGGTAAATGTAGTAAATCTGTGAGACAAGGTTTGTCAGCTATGGGGGACATGGAGGAGGTTTTGAGGTTGCTGTAGAGGGGGGTGGACAATGGTACTCCAAGGTGGGAGCAGGAAGTGAGCAGTGTGGAGTGCTTTTTGAGGTCACGTTGTGCATGTTGTTCTAGTTCCTGGAGGGCAAGTGTTTCAATGTGTGTGATGGGTTCCAGGAATTTGGTATTGTATAGCAGGAGAATTTTGCACATGGGGAGAAGGTACTGTAAGGAGGTTTGGGCATGGTTGATATGGTTTTGCAGAACTATGTTGGTGAGGGCTAAGCATTGGCAGAATCTCAACAAGTGGATGCCATTGTGGAATGATGGATGGTAGCCAGAGATGGGTAATTTGGTGGTAAGGCCATTTCTGCAAATTAAATGAGCCAAGCAACAATGCAGAAACAGTTTGTGGGGCTGGGTTCTGGCTAGGGATAGGGAAAGTTTTCGAATTGATGCAGATCAAAGGAGCAAGCATCTGTGGTGGTGGAAAAAATACGAAAAATTACGTCAATAACGGATAATTACGTTGTAAAAATTCGCAAAAAACACCCAATTATGAGTGAAAAATCACGAGATGGATGAAATGGTGGCAAAAGGGGGAAACAAGATGTAATTTCTGGGGGAGTTGACAATAGCAAAAGCTGAAAAATCACCAAAATTGATGAGAAGTAACAATATGATCAAAAAAATATATAAAATAATATTCAAATATTATTGCATTTGCATCAGTGTGAATGTGTGTGTTTGCCAAATATATATTGCTGTAGGTAGCAGGATGGGTAAGTATGAAGAAGAGGGATGGCAGATGTGATTGGATGAATTGTAGTTAGTGGGTGTGAACTAGGATAGACTGGAGAAAGACAGGGACCTGGTGAGGGGTTCGTAGGATGAGATACAAGATCATATGGCACTGCAAAGGTGCAGGAAATAATACGCGAAAATACGGGAGAGTGATGCAGAGAGAGTGAAGAATTAGTCAGTATGGATAAATGATATTGGCGGGAGTGATGTGGGAGATAAGATGCTGCACCAACAATCAGTGTGGTCCCGTAGCTGTCTGTTGTGTGGCTCGTAAGCATAGAGTGCATGTTATCTACAAGCTAAGCTGCAACCAGTGTGCTGCATTCTATGTGGGCATGACAACCAACAAGCTATCTGTCCACATGGATCGCCGCTGAAAAACTGTGGCCACCTGTTGCTGAAAACACTGCCAAACATGACAGCTTTCATTTCAATGACTACTTCACAGCCTTTGCCATAAAGACCCTTCCCACCAGCACCAGCTTTTCTGAATTGCTCAAGTGGGAACTTTTCCCGTAATATATCTTACGTTCACATAACTCTCCTGGCCTCAATCTTCATTAGTCATTGTCCTCTCCCATCCAGCCCCTTCTCTGTTCCCATTCCAGCACTACACAGCCCTCATTCCTCCAACAAACCCAGTCTTTTTACTTCTCAACTTTTCTACTATCCCCCCCCCCCTCCCCACCTCTCTGCTTCCTCTGTCTAACATCCTAACTGTACATAGCTGCCCTACCCTCTTTCCAGCTCATCCCTCTGCACTCCCGAACTGCACATTACTGTCCGCCATGCCTACCCTACTATCTCTCCCCCTCCCTGTCCCTTCCTCCTCCTTACCCCTACGCAGTTGCCACTCCCATCATGCACTGGTGCTGCTGCACAACAGTGTGACCTCAGTTGCCTGATACTGCAGTCATGTTGGAGCGAGTTGCACTTGCATCAGTGTGAATGTGTGTGTTTGCCATCTAATTCTGACGAAGGCCTCACTGGCCCTAAGCTAATTTGCGACAGTCTTTTTGTTGTGCCTATCTGATGGTCAGCATCTCTCCTATATGGTGAGTAACAACTTTCCTTCTCACAATATTGTTACTATGCAGGATATCAGATACATTAGCAGTAGTATTATACAACACCTGAAAGCAGAAAAAAGTGTGTTTCTGGAGACAATGGACTGTTCTTAACACTGTGTAGCACAATAAATAGCTTATAAATTAAAGATTCTTGTATGATCACCTGAGTTCTTCCCATTATTTGAACCTCCAAATCAAATGTACAGTGATTTTGCTTTATGTGGTGCAAATTGTAGATGTGCTATGATAATGAAGGGTGCAGTAAAAATGTAAAACTAAAGTTGTGAAAATACCATAGTAAGAATGGTTACAAAAATGTTATACAAAGCTGAAACTTGAATAAGAAAAGTTTCATAGTGATCTGTTCTTCACGCCAAAAATTTGCAATTTTGAAGAAAAGTCCAGTTGAACTGGATTCATAGGCCTGTACAAAATGAAATATTTCATTCATCTGTGAAGCATGCACAGCTACATTTGCTAACAAATAGAAGTAATCTACAGTGTTTAAAATAATGCTCTTCATGACAGATTTTCTGTCATTTACTCTTCATTTTTCTGTCAAGAGAGAGCTGTGTTGTAGTTTGCGCTCTCAAGTTATTTGCCCATTCCTTTTATGTCTATGTATATTTTTTGTGTGGTGACACAGCATTTAAGTATTCAGGTGTAATAGCAAGTATTCTTACCAGGTTGACTGTTTTATAAAGAATTTTGAGGTGCCCTTGTAGGGTGTCTTTCGTTACCTTTATACTAAGTTTTGCTTGACTGAAATCCATCTTTATGATTATAGAAACAATTAATATACAAAAGGAAAATAAGTTGTCCTGTTTGCAGCCAAACATCCTCCACTTAAATACATAAAAATGGTTGCTCCTTCTGAAAAATACTTTAGTAATTAACTGAGAAGGCTTCAAAAGGGATTAAGTAGCTTCCTGTCAGGCATAAACTAGAAAATGTATCCATATGTTAACAAAGCTAACAGCTCTTAGTAAACCAATACTTAATTATAACTTTACTGGAATGCTATGTTCCCCATAAAGCAAAAATGAATTGTCTTATTACAACACTCCTCTTAAAAGTTTACTATGTGTGTGTGTGTATTTTTTTAAAGATCAGTTGTGCACTTGACAACAAACTGCAATTTTTTCATGCAATGACAGTATTTAGCCTTTTTCTATAGTTCTGCATAATAGTTTAAGGAATGTGTTGAGGAAATACTGCATTTATTATTAGTTGTATACCTAAATTACAGATTATAATACATATCTGATCTTCAAAAGAATAAACAGAACAATCAAAACAGTCTCAAGAAACAGATAAATTCCAGTAAGATGAGACACCATATGGCTTATTAACTTGTATGTAATCTATAAATGTGTTTCCATGTTTTCACAATAGTACAAATGCAACATGTATACCGCACAGAAAGAGCCATACATATTTCACATTATGCAAACAATCAGCAAATCACATTTATTTCAAAAACATTCCATGATGTGTGGGATTGTGTTAACACAAATTCCGCATTCCCCCAATTTGAACAGGAATCCTGATTCAGTCGACAAGTCTGAAGCGCGTTTGTGGCAGACTCAACTAAATCATTTTTATATCACTTCTGAGTGATTCTGGACTACATGGGTGTGAGTGTAACATTGTGCTTTATTGAATGTGCATGCTTTTTGTGTATTACTGCCAAGAAATACAGCATTCTATTATACACGTCAGTCATTTTACCTGGAGTATCCACACCTGGGTCCTATCCACATACATGGTAAAACTCAGCAGGCAACAACTTTTTTGAAAGTAGGAGCTTTCTCACATATTTACTCAATTAAATCTAAATGCTGTAAGAATGAATAGCATTAAGTAATATAGCAACAGCTTATTGTTAATACGGATTAAGTTTTCTAGACATCTTAGTCTCATGTTAATTTATACTGGTACCTTGTCTCGTTCTGTGGCTCTGAAGTTTCATCTTTTTGATGGTGAAGAATAACAGACCAGAACGGAAGCAAATTGAACAAATTATTACCAAGACTCTCCATTCACCAAGGGCTAGCCATCACCCAGATTCCAATACTGTTATAAGAATGTAATAGGCCTATTTTGTATTATATCATAACCAACCATTCCATGTCAGCAAAGAATAATATAATCATAAAATCAAAAACGTAAAAAAAAGTAGTGATGTCCATCTAGTGGATAATGTAATATGTAAATGATTGTGAAGAATTAACATATCAAACCTGTAAAGCTCATCCAATTAGTATGCACGTCTGAAATTGTTGTATTTTGTTTAATTACCATACAGTGGGGTAAAATAGGACAGTGGGGTAACAGGGGCCATTTTTACATCGATTGTGTTAAATGCATGTTGTGGCTACCCTGGTAGTGTAGTGAAACTGCCTTATGTTATGAGGATGTGCTCAGAGCAGTGCTGGTTTATTTTTAAACCATAAGTTGTTGTATTTGTTGAAGGTGGGTTTGAACTTGTTTTTTAGTTTCAGGTATGTAAATTAGTGTTAAAATATGCCTTAAGCAACTTTGATCTTTCTGAAATGACCTTCATTATTCAGTCAGTTTCAGTGCTTTTGTACCTAACCTCAGATCCCTATGTTACAGTGGCACACTTGAAAGTTCAGTGCCACTAGCACATGTAATACTGCTTGTGAATATTCTTCAAAGGAACAATGATGGGGTAACATGGAACAGTGTCCCATGGTGCCCCCTTGTTATTTCAGTGTCCAGTGTTACCTTCCATATTATTTGTAAGTGCAATTTCAACGTATTGATAGCATTTTTTTCTATTTTAGGAGATTCAGCAAGCCTTGAAATAAAAAAAAAGCCTGGGTCACGAAAAAATCCTGATTTAATTCATGAATAACTACAGAAAGCAAAGGTGAAGTGGAAAATAAAGGTGTGTCTCTAAGAAGAGCTGCTAAGTTATATGGGATCACCAGGTCCACTTTAGACTGTCATTTACATGCTGTAGGGACAGGAAAAGTGGGAAGATCTCACACAATTCCTGAGGATGATCAGTGTGTCTTCATGTCCCGCATCATTTCTGCAGGAGACTGGGGCTTCCCTTTGACATATTTAAACATTCATCTAATTGTGAAATCATTTCTTGACCACAAAGTAGTTACTGAGAGAAGATTCAACAATATTTTACTAGCCAAAGATTGGGTTTTATCATTTTTATCTTGTCACAAACAAAATCTCTCACAAAGATTGTCTCAGAATGTGCAAGTATCAATAACTCAATCACTCCTGAGACAATAAATCAATATTTTGATGAACTACAAAAATCCCTTGAAGGTGTTGAACCACATCTTATTATAAAATATGATGAGGCCAATATCACTGATGAGCCAGGAAGAAAATCAATTATTGTCAGATGCGCCTGCTGAGATCCTGAAAGAATTGCCAGCTCAACTAAATTGAGTGTTTCAGTCATGTTCTTGGGAACAACTAGTGGGATACTGCTGTCTCCCTATGTGGCATATAAAGCAGAAGATCTGTACAACTGCTGGACAGAAGGAGGCCCAAAAGGAACAGTTTATAACAAAAGCAAAAGTGGTTGGTTCACAATGGAAATTTATGAACTCTGGTTCAAAATAGTAGCTTTGCCTTATTTCAAACAATTCAGCACTGAATCTCCAAAAACTTAAATTGGAGGCAATCTTAGCAGCCATGCATCAGCAAAGGTAATATATGATATATTTAGTTCCTCCCTACAGCACAGCCTTATGACAACCACTTGGTGTTTTTCAGGCATTTAAGAATTAAGCAGAAAAATGTTGTGGATGACTGAAAACAGAAGAACAGGGGAAATATTCCAAAAGACAGGTTTCCTGGACTGCTAAAGAAATGTCTTGATGAGCTTGATGACATGTGTGAAAAGAATCTGAAATTTTGGTTAAGAAGTACAGGCATTGTTCCTATACACAGAGAACAAGTGCTGGGAAAATTTCCTGGATCCAAAAACACCTGCCTCAATCTTGAGGGAAATGAATCAGGACAGGTTCAAAGTTCAGAAAATTTTCTTGAACAAACCAGAAGAAAAGAAACAACCCTTGCAAAGCTATAGGAAAGAATAGGTGTTCCTTCAGAAAAAAACTATGTCACCTAGAGATAGCACTACACCTGCAGCTCCTTGGACTTCAACGAAATATGTCAACAGTAACAAAGATAAGAAACCTGACACATCATCTAGTGATGAATGTGACATGTATTCAGTTCATGACTCTGATTCAGATGGAAACATGTCCTCTCTTGAAACATCTGTAGAAACCAACTGCCATCTGAAAGTATAAAGTTTTCTCCAAGCTGTGTACCAGTAGGTGCAATTGTAGTCATATAAATTGTGTATAAGAAGGACACTAAGGAGGAACATGAGAAGAAGTTTTATGCACAAGTGCTTTCCACTACTACTGATCAGGAAAAGCTTCAAGTCAAGTTCTTGAGGAAATTACTAAAATGTAACAAAATATATGTTTTCTCAGATGCTGATGATTTCATGGAAGTGGAAATGACATTGATAATGGCATTAGTGAAATTACTAAGTGTATCATGAGGCTGCTACAAGTTTCAATTTGAACTATGATCCATTTCAGTTTCTCATCAACGTAAATTTAAAATTATGACCAATGCTTGATATTAAAATAGAACAAAATTCTTTTTTTATTCCAAATTACTTGATTCTGATAATGGCATTAATGACATAACTAAGTGTATCATGAGGATGGTACAAGTTTCAGTTTGAACTATGATCCACTTCAGTTTTTCATCAATGTAAATTTAAAATTATGACCAACGCTTGGTGTTAAAATCAAACAAAATTCTATTTTCTTCCAAATTATGTGATTTTGAATAGCTTTCATAACCCCTCCGTTGTAAAAAACTTCTTTTTGTAAAATGTCCTACGTAACCGCTTTCTGTAGGGGTAACATAGGAATACTTGAATTTTAATTTTAAAAGGCTGTCACATGCAGAGCTAAACTGAAAATGTTCACAAAATGTACAAACTACTAAGTCAGCAGAATTTTGGACATAAAATTTGATAGGTATACTTGAGTTAAATTGTAAAAAAAAACATTAGATGAAAAAAAGGTGTCCTATTTTACTTGATGTTATGGTAATATGTATTGTAAACATGTGAAGACTGCTATTTTCCACAAGCAATGTGTGAATCAAAGTTCACTGATATTTGATGTAATCATGTGAGTTTAACAAAGCGCAGTACACATTAACAAATCATCGAAAGATGCTTTATGTGTAAAATACAGTATTATTGTAGACATTAACTGAAAGCTCTAATAAATGTTTGAGGAAAATATAGTATGAACAACGCTTAATTTTGCTGTTGTGTAATTAATAAAATTGTCAAAATCATTGTTTATTACATATCAGATGTAAATTCAAAAGTTATCATTTTTCTGGCTAATATGAACATGTGACACAAATAATAAAATTTTATACTGTTTCTGTACAAATATGAAATTGACTTGATGAAATAGTATTCAACTGCATTTACTGAAAACTGTAAAATTAACAAAGGGGTAATTGTTTGAAAGTGTATTTAAGTATGTGAGTTGGGGAGATCAAGGTTCATTGTTGAGCTCTTTTACACCACGGACCATCTGTGTTGTCCTGAACAACAAAACATCTTCTCTTCATCTAACTAGGAGTAATGATAGTCTTCAGTCAATATGCCTTCAACTTCCACAGTTATATTTAGGAAAATCAGAAAATGTTTTATATGAGACAAAACATTCAAAGTTATAATAATCAAAAAAGGAGAATAGAGACATCAGAAACTATAAGATATCAAAATCATGTGGCAGCTATCCAGTGTTGGCACTCAAATTACATGATGTGTTACCTTCTGAAGAAAAATCATTATGGCTGCAGTCTCTGTTTTCAGTTTTTTTTCCCACATTGACAGCACAATGGAAATTTGAAATATCTAGAACTTCTTCATCTTCTTCTTTTTCTTGTCTCTTTGCTCTACACCATCCTAAGCTCAGCATGGTTATTTATGGTTTTGCCATGGTTATTTGAAAGGATAACCAGATTCCCTGCCTGTTGTTATTCTGTTATGGAACTTGTATACCCCAAATGTCTGTGTGTGGTGTTATGCATCTGAAAGTGACCAAAGGTTTTTGAAATGTTTGTAATTGATGTGGGGCTTGGGAATCAGCCTAGTTTTCAGCTACAGGGATGTGGGAAAGCTCCTAAAACCACATCCAGGATGGCTGAAACACCAACCTTCATTGTTAATCCACTGGTCAGATTTGGTGCAGGGCCAGTGCATCTCCCCATCCCAGAAGCAGTGCTTTAATGCACACAGCTATCTAGATGAGTACATTTGCAACAGCTAGAACAAACAACCAAACCAGATAGTGCTGTTAAATCACAAGTTATTAAATTTTTTCTTAATTTAAGTAGCTAGCACTTTACGTTAAGCATTAAAAGCCTTTTTAGTACACTAAACTTATATATGCTGGCAGGTCGATAGACACACAAACAAACACAAACATACACACAAAATTCAAGCTTTCGCAACAAACTGTTGCCTCATCAGGAAAGAGGGAAGGAGAAGGGAAGACGAAAGGAAGTGGGTTTTGAGGGAGAGGGTAAGGAGTCATTCCAATCCCGGGAGCGGAAAGACTTATCTTAGGGGGAAAAAAGGACAGGTATACACTCGCACACATGCACATATCCATCCACACATACAGACACAAGCAGACATATTTAAAGACCACATGGATATGTGCGTGTGTGCGAGTGTATACCTGTCCTTTTTTCCCCCTAAGGTAAGTCTTTCCGCTCCCGGGATTGGAATGACTCCTTACCCTCTCCCTTAAAACCCACTTCCTTTCGTCTTCCCCTCTCCTTCCCTCTTTCCTGATGAGGCAACAGTTTGTTGCGAAAGCTTGAATTTTGTGTGTATGTTTGTGTTTGTTTGTGTGTCTATCGACCTGCCAGCGCTTTCGTTCGGTAAGTCACCTCATCTTTGTTTTTATATATAATTTTTCCCACGTGGAATGTTTCCTTCTATTATAATAAACTTATATATGTTGATACTGCATTTGTGTTTCATTATACATCTGTTCCTATTTGTACATATTTCTGTATTGTAAGTTGGTAGAGTCTGACCGTGGAATTTCCTAAACTTATGCAATAGTCATGACAAATGACCAGGAATAATACTCCACTATTTCAAAATTTCATCCAGAAACACATTTCATATCATGCAAAGGAAAGTTGTGTAGAACCATTTCAATACTGAACTTTGATTTTCATTCAATATAAATCTATAGCTTAATCACTACATTTGATAGAAATTAACAAAATCGTGCTGTGTAAGTTGACAGACTTTGCTTCTTCATTGTCAGCATTTTCAAAAAAATGCTGAACAGTTCATATAGAATAGAATATTAAACAGTTGATGTAAAAGTATCTACTGATTAGTATGAAGGGAGTTTCTGCTATTTTTGAGGACTGGATGTTCACAGGTAGGATTCATTCATCTGTTGCAAATATCTTTAAAAACATCAATTATGTGAAATAAATTTATTATTCAGTGGTTTTTTGGTATCAGTTACTCAGTGCTCTCTGGTAATATACAATTTTGGATGCTTTTTGGTATCATAATAACTAGCCAGAAACTACTGGATAAAATGAATTCCATGAAAAATGTTTAGGGTAATAAAGTACACTTTTATGCTATTGGTTTATGACACTATGGTGTGACTATCGGATCATGAAAATATTTTACTGTGTAAATTTAACATCAGTTGTTCAATCTCTTTTGAATTTTTATAGTTTTCAAAATGAGTGCAGGAGTTGTAATATATTTTGGATTACTCTGCTGGTAGGTGTGATCCTTTCACTTATTATCTAAGTGAGTGAGGCACAAACAAGAGTTTTTAAGATACAGCTATCAGATTAAGATGTAAGTACTTTAAAATCATGAAGCTCGCAAATGAGTTTGTTTGTTTCTGTATGAGTCTGATATGAAATTTTATCACACTTAACTGCTGATAAAGTGTTAATGATAGATAAAAAAACACCTCAATCTATAAATATGCAACCAAATGGTTTTTTAATGTCTAGGGAATCAAGTACACAGTCCTAGTGCCTTATATTACTGGATAACATGAGATCCAATTTACAAAACTGTTTTGCAATAATTTTCTTAATTCAGTATTGTGTGGTAAGTTAGTCTTCCATTAAACAATCTTTTCTGAATACAGGACAGATGTAAAATGTTACTGTGATGTATATGCCTGTATCTTGAATTAGAAATTTAGGCCAGCAGAAGATTCAGTCACTAGATATTGTGGCAGATAGGTTTATACTTATAAATATTTCTTAAGTTACTTTTCCACAATCTTTATTTGTTAAAATTGCACACTAATCTTGGACTATGTCTCTGGGAAGTAATACTTGTGCGATATGATCTTGGGAAAATTTGTTTCAGCTATATCTCCACCCCCCCCCCCCCCTGCCACCTCACCCCCAATTACCCCATCCCAGCCCCAATCCCCCACCTCCACCTTCCAAAAAAAGGAAATACCTGTGTGTAATTTGATTTATGAACTGAATAGATTTTTTAAAAATATTGTTGAAGTGCTAATGTCTAGCTCCAAATATTCTTTAATATTGCATTGAAACAATGTCTCTAAACAATTTTTTAATTTATTTATGAATAATGGGGTCTTTTCTGTGCTAATAATACAATTTGAAAGTTTCTTGTGCAGATTAAAATTATAGCTTTTCTGGGGATCTTGATAGTTAAAAATATGTAGCACAAGAAGCTTCAAAGCTTTATAAGGGTCTTCATACAAAGGTGGTTTTCTTTGTAAAGGCTCACATTTTGCATCCATGTTTGCTTTAAAGTGAAATACATTTTGGAAAGTTACGCCACAAAATTACTTGTCTTTTCTTCTTTCATACATGTTTTGATGGTGTTTCTGCAGCAGTATGTTTTCTTTTATTTGTATTAATAACTTTTGTTGCTACTTGTGTCACTGTCGGTCTTCTGCAGTACAGTAGTCATTTGCAATTTTTGTTGTTCCCATATTGTGGGAACACTGGGAGAGCTCTTAAATGTATCATGAAAGATCATACAGTGTATGCTGTAGATACAATTAACAGCAGAACAGCTAAGTGTGTCATAAACAAGAATTATTTTAATGGCAGAGGAGTTAAGAAATTAAATGTAAGTTAAAAAGTTAAATAATAATATCATGAGAAGAAAAGTTGCTACTCACTATATAGAGGAGATACTGAGTCGCAGACAGGCACAACAAAAAGACTCTCACAATTATGGATTTTTGGCCAGTAAGGCCTTCTTCAACAATAGACACACACAAGAGCACACACACACACACACACACACACACATTGACACAAATGCCATGATCACACAAACGTAACTCACACACACACATTGCATTTGCGCGTGTGTGTGTGTGTGTGTGTGTGTGTGTGTGTGTGTGTGTGTGTGTGCATGCATATGTGAGTCTATTGTTGACAAAGGCCTTAATGGCCGAAATCTGTAATTGGGAGAGTCTTTTTGTTGTGCCTATCTGCGACTCAGTGTCTCCGCTATATGGTGAGTATCAACTTTCCTTCTCATGATATTGTTACATTCTATCCTGGATTTTCCATTGTTTAAGAAGTTAAATGTATCTTAAACAGTGATCAGTCTGTGTTATGAACGCAGTTGATACAGTGTTGGCAATGTGTGAACTACAAAAATGACAGGTGACAAACTATGAAATATTAACTGTACTGTAGAGGACAGACAGCAACATGAAAAACAATATATACTACAAGAAAATTAAAAGAAAAGTTATTAATAATGGTGAAACTTGAGAAAAGATGATTCGTTGAAGAAAAAAATGAAAATTTTGCTTTTTATCAAGGCCAAATCTATAAAAACTTACTTACTCCTTGAAGAAATAAACAGAAACATTTGAAGCAATCAGCTGTACAGGAAAGTATGGAAAAGTACAGTGTCTGTTCTGCTCTGTATATTCATTTTTAAGTGACAGTTTTGAATCTATTGTAGTTTACCACAGTTGCAATGATATGCTTAATTAATAAACAGAAGTTTTGAAAATGAATTTGAAGTAACTGAGACACTAGAAGTGACATCCAATTTCTAACTTTCAAATAACGAAAGGACCATAATGCTAAAGGGATTTGTATTTGCTTTTTGGCAGATGGGAACTTGTTGAGTACCACCAAAATACAGCACCATGGTTGTATGTCAGACACTTTGATTCAATGAGTAGATTGTCAAAGAGTTTTAGAGCTGTGTCTTTTCAAAATCAACATGTAGTAGAAGATTTTGCATCTCTGTTGCTCCATTGTTTTTTTCTGATATAGCTTTTCAATGTTCCTTTGTCCCTGCAAATCCAACCAATTTCTTTTCTTTTACACAATTAGCACACAGTTATTAGTATGTTTATTTGGTTGTTTTTAAGTTCATGGTTATTTTAAACTACTGTCTGTAATTAGTTTTAGAAAAGCTTTTATTACATTCTTCATGCTATAATAGATGTTCATATGCCAGGATCTGAACACTGTGTGTTGAGAGAAGCTGAAAAGTGGTTAACTTACAGTACTTGCATTAATAGGAATGTGATTAAAATAAGGAATTTAATTTCTATATTTCATTATAAAAGAAGAAGTTGCTGTTAACTATCCATATGTCTGAGTGACTAGAGTCATTGGGGAAATTCAAGGCATTGCCTATACAAAGGTAGCATTAAGAGTTAGTAAGATTTGATATTTGAAATTAACCACTTTAAAACATTGCTTTTAAGTTTCATTTCAGTTGAACATTTTCAGGCACAAAGCAACTATGTCACTGTTCAAACATCCCTTGGCAGTCTTAGAGGTCAGGCAGAACAGTCTGTATCAGGGCAAACTATGTATACTTTCAAAGGAGTGCCCTATGCAGAGCCTCCTGTTGGAACACTGCGTTTCCAGGTAAACAAATGGCTTTTCAAGCTCATTTCCATACTTTTTCCTTTATTCTGACTGTTACAGTATTTACTGTTTAATATTTTTATATTTATTTGAATTAATGCTTGCTAATTAAAAAAATAATCAGTTTTTTACATGTTTTGCCAATTTTCTGATACTTGTTGATATTGTGAATAATCTCAAGTAATCATCAAAAAAGGTGCATAATGCACACATCAAAAAAAGTTTTACACCACCCCTGTTCCCAGAACTCCTCATGATAAATGTTGACTATGTATACTGTATCACAGACACAGTCCATTTCACTGTTCAGAGATATCACTAAACCCGCCAAAAGCATGAGCAGCACCTATTAGACAGAGGGGGTCTGATAGCCAATCAGTTCCAGTGATTCCACAAGGAAGGAGGTACACAGCTCGTGTTGTCTGTAGTTCAACCATGCCTAGACAGTCAATAGCATGTTTCAATTGTGCCTGCATTGTTACTTTGTGCCAGGAAGGGCTCTCAACAAGGGAAGTTTCCAGGCATCTTGGAGTGAACCAAAGCGATGTTGTTCGGTCATGGAAGAGGCACAGAGAGACAGGAACTGTCAATGACATGCCTCATTCAGGCATCCCAAGGGCTATTACTGCAGTGGATGACTGCTACCTGTGGATCATGGCTCAGAGGGACCCTGACAGCAGTGCCACCATCTTGAGTAATGCTTTTTGTGCAGTCACAGGATGTTGTGTTACGAATCAAACTGTGTGCAATAGGCTACATGATGCGCAACTTCACTCCCAACATCCATGGTGAGATCCATCTGTTCAACCATGACACCATGCAGTGGAGAACAGATGGGCCCAACAACATCCCGAATGGACTGCTCAGGATTGGCATCACGTTCTGTTCACTGATGAGTGTTGCATATGTTTTCAACTAGACAATCATCAGAGACATGTTTGGAGGCAACCTGGTCAGGCTAAATGCCTTAGACACACTGTCCAGCAACTGCAGCAAGGTCGAGGTTCCCTGCTGTTTTGGGGTGGCATTATGTGGGGCTGACAGATGTAGTTGGTGGTCATGGAAGGTGCTGTAATGGCTGTATGATACGTGAATGCCATCCTCTGACCAGTAGTGCAACCTTATCGGCAGCATATTGTCGAGGCATTCATCTTCATGGACTGACAAGGGGGGGGGGGGGGGGGGGGAATCGAAGCATCTGCTCCAACAAAATGTTGCACAGGTTCAGTTATATCACCTGACACAACATCATTGCACAAAATATAATATATTGTCAACAAGAAACCATGCAAGTAAAGGCATAAGAAAGATCCTTGTAGAATCAGCAATCTGACCAGTTGTATTACTCATGGATGATTAATTTGCAAGGGCTGAGTCACCATTTTGGTTTCATTAGTGTGAACTTACCTTGTGAAATCTCATATGCAAACTCTTTGATCTGTGACATAGCTGTCCAGTTGGCTCCTGATCTGGAAACATGCACTGCTGCTCTCAAGTTGGACAACCCTACCTTGGGCAATATTTTGAAAATTGCTCATTCTTTGGGAATGGCCTCTGATCAGTCATCCATACCCTATCAGTGTGGGCAGTGGGATCTTCCTTCATCTCATGATTGTTTCACAGCACACCCATGTTTGGACTGCCCAGATCATTGGACACACTGCACCCATTGCGGCAAAATGGCCAGTCCCAAATTATCTGCCATAAACTGTCAGAACAATCAGACCCAGTTTCCCACATGTTTCAAGGGAAGGTGCATGAACTTCAAGTGATTCTTTAATGTCTCAATGTAGCTGGAGTGAAAGTCTGGGTTTCTCGGCTACTGCCAGGGGTGTAGCCCAACTGCCAGTTTTAACAGGTTCAGTCATTCCAGTCTTGTGAAAGCAATCGAGTTCCTGCTTAATGACCATCTGTAGGGAGATGGGAAGGGGTCATGTGAGATAGAAACAGGGTGTGCATCTGAACACAAGCAGATATGAGCCTGGAAATCTGTGGCACACTCTAGGCTCAGCACAAGTGGAAACCTACCTACATCATGTATTGAGGACCTCCTCACAACACTGGCTGGTGGTGAATATTTTTCTGAGACTGATTAGGCTGGCACATATTTGCAGATTCTGCTAGATGAGAAGCCATAAAGCATCTTGGTTATCAACACTCCCTTCAGATGCTTGCCTTTTGGGATCTCTTCCACTCTGTCAATTTTCCAGAGGTCCCTGAAACAGCTAGTCATGTCCATCCCTGCTTGTAGTCAGTACTTTGATAACTTAACTGTCACTGACACTATGCATCAGGACGACCTATGCAACCTATTTACCACCATGCTTGATGGATGGCTCAAGTGCCACTTACACAAATGTCAGTTTTTCCAGAAACAAGTAGAATACCTTGGACACTTGCTCAACAAAGAAGGGATATAACCCCCTGGCCACATTGTCATGGTTATTGACACCCCAGAAAGTTACAGGAACTGCAGGGTTGTTTGAGGAAGATGGATTATTATCATAAGTTTCTTCCCACAAGTGGCTCAGATTATGCTGCTGTTAAACAAATCATAGAAGAAAGGCATTCACTACAGGTGGACAACTGTCTGTGAGCATGTTTTTACATAGCTGAAGCACCTGCTGCAGCATCTGCTGCCTTACACCCTTTTCCCCATCATGTCAATTGGTTTTAGCTGAAGATATCTCTCCATACGACTCTGGTGCAGTGGAGTGCTGGACATAGGAACAATGACAGTACTGAGGAACAGACTGCCTAAAGGTCAAAGACACTGACACCCACTCAAAAGAATGAGATAGAGAAAGAAGCTTTGATGATTATCTTTGCAATTAAGAAATTCCATATTTAGCCATTTTGGGCCAAGTTTACACTTATTACAGTCCACAGCCCATTGGTAGTGCTCTTTGGGACAAGTCCCAATTTTTGGAGCGGACAATACAATGGCTCCAGCATTAGGCATTTTACCTCAGCTCTTACAGTTAAACCATCCACAGCGTGACACTCAGATGTCGATACACTATCTGCCTGCCTGTGTAACCAGACCTGGCCTTTAACTAGTTTAAGATCTCATAGTTGCACATAGATGTGGAATGATGAGATGCCTTGGATGGGATTTCCATTATGGCTGCTCAAATTGGTGCCATGACCCTATATTACACCTTGTCTTGCACTATGTGCTCCATGGATGGCCTTCATATTTTCCTAAGAGTGCCAGTCTGGAGCTCCAGACCGATGACCATGGCAGTCTGGTCCCTTTAATCCCCCAAACCTAACCAACCTGGAGCTCCAGGAACGGAATCCCCTCTCTCACTGGTTTTCATCATCACTGATGTTCTCCTGCTCAGCACTGATGCAAATGCTGTGACATCAGCCTGGCCACCCTATGTAGCCTCAAGGTTTACTACTCCTTCGTTGCAGGCAGTGGGGTATGTCACAGATTAAGGGTCTCATGTGTCAACGTACATACTGGCCAGGACTGAACAAGGACGTGGAGGACTTGGTATGCAGCTGTTTTGATGTCACCCGGCACACTACTACTCCACCTCAATCTTTTGTCCCCCAGCCAATCCCTCATCACCACTGGGACCACATTAATTTAAATTTCGCAGTCCTCTTTCTGGATTCCAAGTGGCTCACTGTCATAGATGCCTACTCTAACTGGTCATACGTGGTCAGCATGGTATCCACCATAGCAGGTGCACAGTTACCCAGATTATCATCATAGAAGCACTTCCCTGCACCACTGCGACCGATAATGGTCCTCAATTAATGGTGACAGCCTTCAACCAATTCTGCATTTCAAATGGCAGCAAATACCTCTTTAGTCTGCTGTTTCACCCAATCTCCAATAGTGAGGCTCTCCAATAGTGAGGCAGAGTATATGGTGTGAGCATTAAACAGCAAATATTAAAAGCAGTGGAAACCATCACCACTGTGGTTGCACTCATGACATTCCTGAGCATGTATAGGACCACTCCCCATTCATGATTGTAGCTCAGCAGAGGTCCTCTGTGGATGGCAACTGAATACTCTCCTCTATCTCGCAGCCCCACAGCCACAGAAATTCTGCATCTGGTACATAGGGCACTATACTTTGAGCACAGCAGTGTGGACACACTCAAATGAGGTAAATGTTGCATGGATGCTGGCTATGATGGTTAACAACCATTGGCAATGCCTCATGATGGTTGGCACTTTGAGGGGTTTGGAGCACTTTTTTGTACAACCAACTCCATCCAGACCTATCAACTGCATCTCCATTAGTTGCTGAATGAGACTTAGGAAGCCCTCCCTTGCCAGTCCCATGACCGCATGACTTACACTTGCACCTCAGATTACCAGTGGCAGTTTACATGGATGGAAACATGAAGGTCAAGGCCTCACTGCAGCCACTGTACCCTCATCTGATGTCACCCATGCTGCTGCAACACATAATTGCTGGACATCTCCAGCTCCTCCCACCTGCCAGAGGGCTTCAGTGCTGCAACACCAATTGTGCCACATGTTCACAGCATTTCCCAAGTCGTTTCTTCCCCTACATGACCATTTCAGGAGGGAGCTGTCTGGTACCCTGCCCCAGGGGTTTTGAAAGCCCACTGGGTGACATGAACTGTAATGACAGCTAGTAAATGGCACTGCTACATCTGCAAGCACTGCTATAGCCATTGCAGCACTGGCCACAGAAGAATGCCCACCTTGCTGGCCTATCAGTGCTTACATCACTCTTTAAAGCTAGCACTGCAGTTCTGTCTTCAGCTGTGATCTTGCAGTGCCCTTGCATTGTTATCACTATACATCATTGTTTTGCTTGTGGGACTTGCCACACATTTGCTTTTCATTCTTGGATAGTCATTTGGACTTTTTATTCAATGTACTGTCTCCATTGTCCATCTTCCTCATGTAATTTTCCTCCCGTTCACATTTGGTAACTTCCTAATGACTTTGGAGAGAATAGAACATTATTAAAAATTTGTTACTGTGTATTAGAATTAATCATGAATTGGAAAATACCTGCCAAAACAAAGAGCATGATATGTCAGTCATATTATCTGCCAATTTTGACCTATGGCTCAAAATGTTGGACCTGGATGAAGAAGGAACAGAGTAGAATACAAGCAACAAAGATGCACTTTCTATGAGGGATCCAGGGAAAGATGAGAAATTATAGGATCGGAAATGAAACAATACAAAATACACTTCAGATCGACCCCCTAAAGGAATCTATGGGGAAAAATAGGGTGAAATGATTTGGCCATATTAAAAGATAGACAAAGAAAGACTATAAAAAAGAGCTACTGAATGAACAGAATATGGAAGAAGACCAATTAGAAGACCACAAATGAGATGGGGAGACCAGCTGAAGGATGATGTGAATCAGAGATGACTAAAATGAGAGGAAATGCTGGACGCTAGAGTGTGGGAGAAAAGAGAAGACTTAAAGAAGCTTGGTGAACACCTTGCATAAGGAGAAACATTTAAGAAAGAAGAAGAAGGAAAGAAGAAGTCACTAAGTGCCGTTTAAGGAGAACAGAGGGATGAGACAAAATTTTATATCACGAAGAAGGAGCATGTGTGAATGTGCCTTGTGCAGACTGAGCTGGGGCAACCTGGAGCAAAAACAGTCCCTTGGACAGCTTCCCATGATTTTCATATTATCAGCCCCCACTAGCCACATAAGGAGATTTCAGTCATATGCTATTGCATTGGTTTTCCTTCATGAGCATGACCTATTAGTAGCACCATACCACGATATCCATCCAGCGTTGGTAGGGTCTTTGCCTTTTTTGCTGAGGTGAATCCAAATGTTTCCATAGTTGCTTTGCTCCTTTTCTTGAGGTTGTAGTAGTACACCCAGTATTCATCCATGGTGATGAGGCAGCTAAAGAAAGCATCTGGATTGGCCTGACACAGCTGCAACATTTTGCACACTGCAAGTTGGCAAGCTTTTTCAATGTGTGTGAGCAACCACAGAAACCTGTGGGCAGCAAGTTTTCTCATAGTCAAAATGTCAAGTAAGATGTTGAAAACTGATCGATGACTGATTTTTGGCTTTTTCCTCTATCATCTTGTTTATTGGGACTACAGTCGCTTATTTGGAACCCTATAAAATATTAATTGCATAAATTTCTTTAGGAGGGATAATTAAAAATTTATGATTAACCCTCAGGTAACTTGTAATCACATGATTTGGAGCTCTCTAATGTCATACATTTCTCAACACTATTGGCACTTATGTCTATTAAATATTACAAAATCAATTTAATGCATAACACTTAAAGAAGCTAATGGGCAATGTAACAATGCAATTGAATCTTCAGGAGATGTCATATATTTTCAATGCTTGGAATCACATACTAGCTATAGAAAGAAGAAGAGAAGTCATTTTGTTTGCACTGAATGGCTGTTTCTTGAGGTGAGCATATATTTGTAATTTTCAAAAAGTATCCTGTTTTGAGGTCAGTACACTTTGTCCAACATTTCCCCATTCTCGTAATTCTAGGTGGCACTAATGTTCTGTACAAAAACAAACTCAAAATTGCAACGACAGTTCTAAGAGATGCATTGAGTAAAATTGACGATCAAAAGGTGATTGTGATAGGCATGTCACATAGGCATGACCTTACAGCATATTCTGTTATAAACAAAGAGATCCAAAAGGCCAGCATGACATACAGACAGATTTGCCAAATGCTTCTTTTCTCAGCATAGATGACCTGGAAAGAAAGCACTTTACAGCACATGGGGTGAATTTGAATAAAAGAGGCAAATCATTGGGTCGGAGATTTTTTCCGCTCAGGGACTGGGTGTTGTGTTGTCCTAATCATCATCATTTCATTCCCATTGACGCGCAGGTCGCCGAAGTGGCGTCAAATCGAAAGACCTGCACCAGGTGAACAGTCTACCCGATGGGAGGCCCTAGCCACACGACATTTCATTTCATTTCATTGCTCAGTCAGAGAATTGAAGTGTTCCTGGAAAGTGTTCATCATGGAAAAGAGAACTGTGACACTGTCCCATTGCCATAAGAAAAAAAGGCATGCAAAGCATTGTACACAGCCAGGGTTGTCAAAGGCTGGGAGAGTCCTTCTTTACCAGTTATCCAGAGGATGAGGAAACTGTCATTGTGTATCCATCTACGCTCACAACAACTACAATAACAGCTGAGCACAATGAAGCTTCACCAGCAGAAGAAGAGGAAACAACTGTAATCCATCTGCACTCATAGCAACAATAGCAGTAGGTGACACAGAAACACCACCAAAAGAAAAAAAGAAAGCAACTGCAAGTGAAATGTGTTGTGTAACAAGCAGGTAAAAAATAGTGCCACCATTCCATCTGAAGGATTTTTTAGCTTCACGCACAAAGAGGAGGAAACCACTATGATAAGTGGAACTAAATGTTTAACAGTATTTCATCAAAATATACAACCTATAAAGAATAAAGTTCAACAACTAGAATTAGAATTGTAAAACTGGATTGCATCATTGTATTTATCACTGAACATTGGTGTTAAGGGAGACGAAATGGTATATTTTGCATTAATATCATATTTGACCTGTTCCTGTAGTAGAAATTTCATGAAACGCAGGGGTTCATGTAGTTATATGAAAATAGGTATTACATTTAAAATCAGAAAGGTCCTTGTAGTGTTAAGTGAAAACAGACATTTCGAATTGTTGTTGTTGTTGTTGTTGTGATCTTCAGTCCTGAGACTGGTTTGATGCAGCTCTCCAAGCTACTCTATCCTGTGCAAGCCTCTTCATCTCCCAGTACCTACTGCAACCTACATCCTTCTGAATCTGCTTAGTGTATTCATCTCTTGGTCTCCCTCTACGATTTTTACCCTCCACACTGCCCTCCAATGCTAAATTTGTGATCTCTTGATGCCTCAAAACATGTCCTACCAACCGATCCCTTCTTCTAGTCAAGTTGTGCCACAAGCTCCTCTTCTCCCCAATCCTATTCAATACCTCCTCATTAGTTACGTGATCTACCCACCTTATCTTCAGCATTCTTCTGCAGCACCACATTTCTAAAGCTTCTATTCTCTTCTTGTCCAAACTGGTTATCGTCCATGTTTCACTTCCATACATGGCTACACTCCATACAAATACTTTCAGAAACGACTTCCTGACACTTAAATCTATACTCGATGTTAACAAATTTCTCTTCTTCAGAAACGATTTCCTTACCATTGCCAGTCTACATTTTATATCCTCTCTACTTCGACCATCATCAGTTATTTTACTCCCTAAATAGTGAAACTCCTTTACTACTTTAAGTGTCTCATTTCCTAATCTAATCCCCTCAGCATCACCCGATTTAATTTGACTACATTACATTATCCTCGTTTTGCTTTTGTTGATGTTCATATTATATCCTCCTTTCACGACACTGTCCATTCCGTTCAACTGCTCTTCCAAGTCCTTTGCTATCTCTGACAGAATTACAATGTCATTGGCGAACCTCAAAGTTTTTACTTCTTCTCCATGAATTTTAATACCTACTCCGAATTTTTCTTTTGTTTCCTTTACTTACATTTCGAATTATCTGCAGTTTAAATATCAGAAAAGAGCATGCCAAAAAAATTAATTGTATTTTGTTTCTATAGGTCCCCTAGTGGTACTATGGGCACATTTTATCAAAACTCAGTCAGATCTTGGACAAGGTATCTAGTCCAAAAATTAACATTCTCATATGTGGGTACTTAAATACCATCACAATGAAATCATTAATATTTAAAATAATTATAAATAGTAACTTAATGTTCATAAACAGTGCAAATGTAGCAATTTTGTGATTTGATTAGAAAAGTGGAACTAACTGAAATACTGTAAGAGGAATGTTTGTATTAATAAGAAGTATTGCAGAAACCTATGACTACATCCACACAATGTATATTATTCTATTGATGAATAAATAAATCAGGGAATTGATGCCTTAGATTGTGCACAATTCTAAAAGACCTGAAAAATATCCATTTACAGCTGACATAACACCAACTTTACACTGAAAATGTGTTTCAGCAACAAATTACTTCAAATATGGTAATCAACTTTTACTGCAATTCTCCGATTGGGGGGGGGGGGAAACTGTCCTCTGTGCTTTCACTTTTCACTCATCTGGTGTAGAAGTCTTGTGTAGCATTGATTTCACCTTTTCTTTGCTTTCCAACCATCCTCTTCCTTTCTTCCTTTCCTGTCTCCACTGGTGAAGTGGCATATCCATGTCTCACCTACAGTTACAGATTAGTACACAGAATCAGATAAATTCTTGAAGTTAATTCTTCATGTAAAATGTAGATCACTGCATACTTCCTTTAGCTATGCCTATCATGTCAGCTGTCTCATAGTCCTTAATAACTACTTGTCCAGCAGCATGTTATGCAGTTTTTCAGCTTTTCATCTGTGGTTGCAGCTTTAGGACATGCTACATATGAATGTTCTTTTTAAAAATTAAGGAAGGTGAAATGTTTTGTTTGAAATGAAGAAATAAAAATAGATTAGAGAAACATTTCATGCACCTTTGAAAGATACTTAAAATCACCCTCAGTAAATGAGATGCTGATTTGGAATTTAAAGTTTAGTGTTTAACTTAGAGTCCTATAATTTTGTCTGGTGGATTATGTAGGCTGTACAGCCTGCTGTTATGTGGCTTTAACACATTTATGTTATATGTTTACAAAGATGTAAAGAAGTTACAACAATTTCAGTCTCAAAAATTTTTCATCAGAGAATCCTTCAAATATCAGGTAAGAGATTTTGCATCCCCAATTGCCACCTCATTTACTGTAGATGATTTTGAAAATCATTCAAAGATGCATCAAATGTTTCTCTAATTTATTTAATTTAATTCTTGTCAGACATATCACTTCACAAAATAATTTCTTTCTTTTCTTTTTTTCAAAATTTTTTTTTCATGTTTTGCTAAGAAATCTGTTCTTGAAACGTATTAAATATAATACTTGATTTGAAACAAGCCATTTTATAAATCAAATATCATACCAATCCAATTTCCTGAGTGCAAAATAACTACACCTGGAAGAGCCAAACTTTTTGGCACCTCATTTGCTTTCACAGTATCATCCATTAAAAATGTTCTCAATTCAGTACTCGATTCAAAGGAAGCCATATTTACAGTTAAATATCACACAAATGCAACTTTTAACGCATGAAACAGCTAAGCCTTGAAGAGATGAACTATTTGACACTTCATTTACATAAGCAGCAGCAGCTTTTTGTGAAATATTTCAATGTTCACTCAAATCACTAACTAAACTTTTCATAATTACCATAATTTCTTTCAAGCAATTTTTTTATTGCAAACTATTTGATACTCTATTTGTTCAATTCCTACTGTTTGTTTGGCTATGAAAATTTGGACAAGAATCCATAGTGCAATTTTCCCTCAAATATTTCTTAATTACCCAAATTATTTTCAAGCAAATTAAATGTTCTTTTGCAAAGCTAGATTTCATGCTGCTCAATTTGGTACCTCATTTTCCCACTTCTTATTCTTTGTTTGGCTAGAAATATTCAAACAAAAACCTTTTGTGTAGTTTACAGGGAGACATGTCTTTGTTATACTCAAGGAGTTGCCCAATAAAGCCACATTTGAATCATCACCAATTCCTTAATTATAGGGAACAAAGAAGCAAACTCCTCATAAAGCTTCATCAACTTTGGGTAAATTTCTGCTATCAGTAACTTGTCTGAAATAAAGGTTTTTATGGCAGCACAATATTACAGTTCATCTTCTTGATATACGTGCAGCATAAGTACTTCAAAGAGTGATAGAAACAAAATTATCCCACCGATCAACTGGACACAAGTCCTGCATTATTGTGCAACATGTACCAACACACAGGTAACAATAAATTTATTAATATAAATGCATTTTTTTGAGAAGCTGAGAAATTATCCGTCTTTCTTAATATCAATAAACTAAAGTAAGAATGGCAAGTTCAGCAAGGAAACCCAGATTTCAGGAAAAGTTTCAAACAGCCTCTTCTATTATAAAACAAAATAAATGCATCCTGCATTCAGTGTTGTGACAGCACATGGTAAAGGAGTAAGTCTATAAACAGTTTGCAAAGTGAAAAATAAAGTTTCAGAAGCTTTGGATGAACTAAAATTTGTCTGATTAAGGACTGCATCGAGAGTCTAACATCACCAGTACTTAACATTATAAATAAATAATTCAATCAGGTTTGATTTGCTGTGTTTTGCAAAAATAATAGCCACTATTTAAATGACTGAATTTATGAGCTATTTCAGTAAATAAAATCCACTTTACAATGACCAATTTGGGATCCCATTAGGGAAAGACACTGAACTGGCAACAGTATACCTCACTAAACATGTCCAAAAAGCATTGGACAAATGGGACTGTTTGACAGATATATTCCTTGGTCTTGGATCACAAAATACTTTAAGTAAGTTAGAAGGACTGGAAATAAAGGGGGCAGGATGGAAAAATGGGTCCAATCATATCTAGAAAATTAAACATATAGCAAGTACATCTAACTGTATTGAAAAACGTAATTCTGACCCTAATACAGGAGTGGCACAGTGTAATCTGCTAGGTCCAGTTCTCTTCCTACTTTACATTAATGGCTTCCCACGAAACATCAGGGATGGGCAAAAAATATTGTCTGCAAATAACTCGAATGTACTGATCACTGACAAGCCACCACAAATATTAAGAGAGAAATCTGAAGAAACACTTAGGACTGTATATAACTCAGCAGTAAACAATAAAATTACACTTAATACAAAGAAAATGAGCACTCTGATGTTACTCATAAACAAAAAACCAAATTTTAATAACTGAAAATAAATAATGAATTCATATAATATAAGGAAAGCACAAAATTTCTTGGAATGCATGTTGACTATCAATTAAAGTGGGAAGTAAATGCAAAAATACTTAATAATGGAATCACTACAGTACGTTATGCACTCCAAATTTAACATAAGAAAATACTGACTGCTGTGTTGAAATTTATTTAGTACATGGTTATGAAACTTGAAAGAGCTATAACTTACGTCTAGAGAGAAAAATAAAATTAGAACTGAGAAAAGTTTATTGTACCATGCCATCAAATTATATAGAAAATTAACACAGTTTGTAAAGGACATGGACACTATCTGCTCTTTCAAAAGAGAACTATAAAAATATTTACAAAATAAATTTTTATATGATAATGAAGTATCTGAATTGAAACAAATTACTTAATCTAAGAAGTTCTGTGTTATAATATATATGGAAATAATATGAATTTAAGACTAAAAACAAATGTAATTATATTAAAAGAAAATTTATTGTCAATTTTTGTGTAAGAAATTATTTTTAAGCTGTTAATTTTTCAATGTTTTTAATGATGACATGTTTACAGGATTAATAAAGAAATCAATCAGTCAATAAATGGTGTCATATTTAGGATGAATTTTTATTGTACAAAAACAATTGTTCATAGCTAATCATCTTTGTTTCAGAAGCCAACTAGTATGTATAATATATTAGCATAAGAAAATTATAGAAAAAGTGAGTCTTACTAAGTTGTTCAATAGAGCCTTTAGAACTTACAAAAATAACTTATAGTAAATAATCATTGGTTAACCTAATGTAAGTCACTATAATGTGTTTCTCTGAACCAGAGGATCTGAAATATTGGTAATATCCAAAATGGACCTTTCACTCTCTGGCTAGGCATATACTTCTTTTGAAACTTCCTGATGAACTGAAACTGTGTGCTGGAGTTGAATGTGTACCCTGAACTCTGCCATCCATAGACAATACTCTTACTGACTTGACAAGGTCATGGTTGAAATCCCTGTTTGTGATAATGCATCAGACTTCATCTTCCTTTTTTTCAGCTTATATAATAAATAAAAATAAATATCATTGGTACTGACCTGAAATGAAATATTTTAGTAATGCTTTCAGTATATTTATTGTTTACAAACAATGTCTGTTTTAATATTTCATCTTGTCAGACCTAATGCTTTAGGAGACTTAATATGTATTAATTGCACTGTTGAATACATTTTATTGAATATTTCCAGCCCCCTGTGGCCAAGGAACCATGGGATGGTGTAAGAGATGCTTTAGCAGCTGGCTCAATGTGTGTCCAATTGGATACTGGAGCTGATAGAGGACAGGAAGATTGCCTGTTTCTGAATGTGTATACACCTGAGGTAAGATTGTTAGGTCAGCTTCAGTAAAATTTAATTATTTATCTTAAGCATTTTTGACAGTAAGGTCTACTGTATATATTTGGATGAGGGTAACTGAATTGTTTGTTTTGCCATGTGAACATATTTGAAGAACTATGGTACCTGCAGTTTACATCGATCTATAACAACCAAATAAACAACATTTCAGGATGTTGGTTGAAGTTCTTTTGAGAACTGTCAGTCCAATAATAACACTTCAGTCCTAACAAAATGTACACTGGTGATGTGCAGCTACTTACAGTATAAAAAAGACACTACTGTAAGCACTTAGTCAATAAGTGTGAGTAATATTCAAAAGAATATTTCTAAATATTTGAAGTGAATCGTTAATGGTCACAATAAATTACATTTTTATTGTTGTCTTCTCCTTAACATCAGTTTTCTGATCACTACTTGGTCACAAACAAACTGAGAATGAGACTCCATGTATATGAATATAATCATGGGTTGATTGACCATCTGTGACAGATTATCACTTGCGTTTAGTTATCAATATGTTATGATCTTACAAATTCTGGAATTCGGTTTAACAGTCATTTCTCTGTGTTGTGCCGAGTATGGTGAAAATGCGCTACACGCAAAAATACAAGAAGAAATGGGAGAATAAGCCCAAATTTAAAGGATGGCTGACACCAGTTCCTGGAAATCATTCTAAATCAAGAATCAAGAACTTTATTCACCGTAGATCATTTTAAAATGATATTGGCTTTGTCACACAGGATGTACTAGTACATACAGAATAAAGAAAATAAACAAATGTTAGTACATTATAGAATACATTTCAAGCACGGCAGTGTACCAAATTACACCAGGATAGCTTCTAAAAGTTAATGCAATAAGCTATACTATAATCTAACATAATATACTATTGTATTGTTTATTGTATACACTATGTAATTACACATGATTAACCACAGCACACAATAATATGTTTAACTACAGACAACTTTTAAATGCTCCTCCACAGGCAACTCAAAGAACTCTTTAATGTCATAGAATGGATGATCTGACAGCCAGCTGTACCACTTAGTTTTTAAAACAATTGTATCCATAGACTGAACATGAAAGGCAGTTTATTGAACATTTTGAGTGGATTTACTTTGTGGGAATTTCCTGTTCTTGCTAAACTGTGGCACGGTATGTCTGAATTACCCTTAGCCCTGGTGTTGTGTTCATGTATTTCCTCTCTGGCAATAAATTCTGAAATATTATTTTTAATATAGAGTACAGACACACAGATGTATAAGTTTATAACTGTGAGTATTCTGAGTCTGGAAAAAAGAGGACAACAGTGCTCCCTATGACCTCTTTTACATATTATGCATATGAGTTTTTTTGTCATTTCAAGAAGTTCTTGATGTAAGGGGAGTGCCCCCATGTAATCAAAACATATGAACTATGTGACTGGAATAGCCCAAGGTATGTCACCCTAAGGTACTCCAAGCACACTACCTCCCTTAGTTTCAAGGCAAGGTATGCCACCGTAGATATTTTTTCAGATACATGATTGACATGTTCCTCCCAATAGAGTTTAGAGTCAATGTGATTACCTAAGAGTTTTACCACCTTATTTCCTACTTCATTTGATGTTCCCATTAAAAGTTGTTGGGCTTTATCTGGATTGCACTGGAGCTTATTGGCTGCAAACCAGTCCAGGGCCTTATCAAGAGTTTCTTTTGTTAGTTTATTCAGGTCTGAAATGTTCTGATGTGTGGAAAGTAGTGTTGTATCATCAGCATAACACACGGCAGGGTGGGCTATGTTTTTAGGTAAATCATTAATAGCTACAATGAAGAATAAGGGTCCGAGGATAGACCCTTGTGGTACACCTGTGCTGATTTCCACTATGCAAGAATTTACATTTCTGACTGAAATGAATTGTTTTCTGTTACTTAAATAAGGATGTATCACAGCTAAAGTGCTTCCTTTCACCCCATAAAACTCTAGTTTCCCCAGCAGTACATCAACAGGAATGCAACAAAAGCTTTGCTTCGGTCACATAACACCAGTGATACCATTTTATTGTTTTCAACAGCTGTTAAGGTTTGGTCAATGATTTCCAAGATGGCCCCTGTTGTGTTTTTTTCCCTTTGTGAAAACCAAACTGATTGCTACATAGGATATTGTGTTTTTCAAAAAGCTACTTATTTGTGTGTGTATCAGTGTCTCGAATATCTTTGAGAATATTGGAATCATGGAGACTGGTCTGTAGCTTTGGGGAAGATGTTTGGGACCACTTTTGATACCTTAAGCGCATCTGGAAAAACTCCAAATTCTACACATTTATTAAAAATAAAAGCTAATGGTTTGGCATTTTAGTGTATTGTCTTTTTAATTATGTTATTTGATAACCAATAACAGTCCATACTTTTAGAACCTGAAAATTTGGATACAGCTTTTATAACATCAGCAGCTGTGACAGCCCTCCATTGAAATACCAGGTTGACAGGCAGTGGTGTACCAACAAGGTCCATTGTCCTCTAATTTCTGATAGCTCATCTGTAAACGAGTTCAGACTTTTCTTTTTCATTTCGCTTGGATACCTAATAAATATATATATATATATATATATATATATATATATATATATATATATATATATATATATATATATATATATATATATATATTTTATTTATTTATTTTACTGGTGAGCAAGGATAGCATAAATCTGTGTACTTTTTAAAGAAGCTATCAAAGGTAATTTCGGCTTCTTTTTTTCCAGATTGACAATTATATATAAAGTCCCAATCTGCACTTTCTAATCTATCAACAAACATACTTATGTAATCTTCCTTTTGTCCTCGTACCGTTACTACTTTAGGTTCTTCAGTTTTAACTGGCTGCCTCTTACAGAGTGTAGGGAGTAGTGGCTCACGATCTGCAAGTCCACTTCCTGGATGTCTGACTGTAAAATCTTCCCTATGGAAATTCACAACAATATTGTCTATGCAGGCATTCTTACAGGTGGCATGGTTATTTGTACAATAGAGGTCTAATGATCTTAGCATATTCAAAAATGTCCAAGCAACTGACCTCTGCGTGTTTAACATTTCTATGTTGAAATCACCACATACAGCAATTCTTGTTTTACTCTTCAATATCTTTTTAACTATTAATTCACATTTTTCAATAAACAAATTTACATCACCATCTTGTGACCTGTATAGACTAACTGCCACTAAATTTTCATACACTAGTTTTACACAACTAAACTCCCCTTCTAGTTCTGAGAAGTACATAGATACATCAATTCTGGAAAACTTTATTCCTTCTTTGATAAAAATTTCAGCACCACAATTCTTTCTCTGTTTTGTACATATCATGTCTCCCACAACATACCCTTGGGGACCAAACATATTTACTTGTTCTTGGGTTAACCAGTGTGCAGATACATATATAGCATCTACATGCTCAGTGTTACATAAATGTTCTAATTCTAAAATCTTATTTTTAATACAACATTTTTTTTTAACTTGTAGAAAAGTAAGTAGTTTGTTTCTGTCTGTATTCCTCTGAGAGCAATTTGACTCTATAGTCGAAATCGTAGGTTCAGTTAATGTCTTTAATCTTGATGCACTGTGATCATCTGTGTTACGATAGTCACATACCTGTTCATCCACTTGATGAATTGGTTTGTTAACTGCTTTCTTCTGTGAAACCACCACTGATCCCACCAAAAATCCTGGTCCATTGGTTGTGGTTTCTTTCTTCAGGTTGACTGCAGTATTCCACCTGTTGGTATTCTAATTCCTTGAGCTTGAGTTGCCATTCTTCTTTTTGCAAGTAGTCCTCTCTTCTTATATGGTGTCTTCTTTCCTGCCATATCATTTGCTGCTTCTTCTAACTTTTGCACTGATCTCAAGGGTATATTTATTTCTTGAGTAATTGTTCTCTCCACACATACAGAATTCACTTTTAAGGATTCTGTTGTTATTTGTGCTGGAGTTGTGTCAGTAACAATTCTCACTGATTCTTTGTGTGAGACTGCAGTATCCTTCCATTTAAGGTTTGTTTCCACTGATTCATAAATACTTGTGGCAATTAGTTCTTTACCAGTTGCATTTAGGTGCTGTCTATGTGCTGTATATAGCTCCTTGTTACTAGGAATATTAACAAAACAAGTGTTATGGGAGCCTTTCACTATTTTTTTTTTTTTTTAGTTTTCTGTTTGTGGATTGAATTTCTTGGTTTACACAAGACCATTCAGGCAGGTCTGTGTGGTACACCAACTACAATCACATCTGTATTTTGCAATGCAGACAAGGCTTTATGTAGTGAAGGAATTGTCAAGTTGACTTCATTCTTTGCTACGTCACTGGCTCCTGCCCAAATAACTGCAAAATCTTCATTTGTCAGATTATGCAGGTCATTGCATTTTTTTAATATTACACTAGTGGGGGCACCTGGTATCACTTTCCCTTCAACATCATATTTATTTGAAGCTAAGTTTAAAATGTTTCTTGCACAGACTCTGCCATGGCTATCAGAGGCAATGAATATTTTGCATCTCCTACTCACTGAGTCACTCTCAGGAGCAAAGGTTTCCATTTTCGTTGCTGCACCCTTAGATTGCTCTCCTTTTTGAACTGCGTTCTGTGTTGTGGTATGCACACTGTGTTGTGAATCATGTTTTATGTTGGATGCCTCAAATCTGTAGTAAATACACATTTCTTCTTTGACTGATTCTCGCTTCTGTAGTTCGTTTGTTAGTACACGTATAATTGTTTTCAAATACTTAAGTTCCTTTCTTACTATTCTGAGCTCATTCTTTAACTTTTCTCACAAACATGTTGTTAACAGTCTGTTTTGATTTCCTCCATATCGTCATATTCTGTACAAAAACAATCACTACATTTCCAGCTTTTCACTCTATTCATTGTATTTACATATGAGTAATTGAATTCCTCTTACACTTTGCACAACTCATGCCTTTTCTTGTTGTTTTGTTACAGGAAAACGGTTTATTCCACGCTTCCTCACTTATTTCGTAAATAGTAAACAGATTTTCCGAACTGCTCATGGCCATTGTGCACAAGTTAGTAACAAAACAAAATATGTCCCTGTTCTTTAAACAGATTACATGACTTTAAATCCTTGTGACTTCACAATTATATAACTCTTATTGCACATTTTTGTGGCCAGAAAACTTTAGCTTGCCTTGATGAATTGCACCAAAAAATAATCCCATATAGCATTGTGGAGTGAAAGTAAGAAAAGTGTGGCAACCCTTTCATTTTTATATCCCCTATGTCTGACAGAATTGGCATAGCAAATAGAGATTTGTTTAGATGCTTCAGCAGTTCTGTGGTGTGCTCCTCCCTGTTGAATTTATTATCAAGCTGTAATCCCAGGAATTTAACACTGTCCACTTCTTCTATCTGCTTGTCATCATATTTTAGGTATATACTTGTGGGACACCCCTTTCAAGTTCTGAACTGCATGTAGCGTGTTTTTTCAAAGTTTGGTGACAAAGAATTGGCTAGGAACCAGTGATTAATGTCCACAAATATTTTATTAGCTGACCTTTCTAAGACTACACTTGATTTGCTATATATTGCAATATTTATATCATCAATAATGCAGTGTTTGTGTCATTGGCAACAGAACACTTCATAATAGGAAGGAACCTCCATGGTATACAGTCATTGTAAATCAACTTCTAATGAAACAGTGATTGCTGCATAATAGATGTAAAACAAAGCATAGGGCTATAGATAGAGGGATACTGAATGAAACGTGTTTGGCTGTCAAGAAAGAAATGCATGATGTCTTCAATGACTAATGTAGCAGAATATTGTCAAGTGGTCTTTCACAGAACCCAAAGAAATTCTGATCATATATAATGGCTGAAAGTGGCACCAAAGTTAGCATCCAGACTCTAACGAATGAAACAGGAACTGAAATTGAGGGTAGCAGAGTAAAAGCTGAAAGCTTAACTCTGTTTTTAAATGCTCCTTTACAAAGGAAAATCCAGAATTGTCCCATTATAATCCTTGTACTACTGAAAAGATGAGTGATATAAGTATTAGTGTCCGTGGTGATGAGAAACATCTGAAATCGTTAAAACTGAACAAAGCTCCAGACCCCTATGGAATCCTTGTCAGATTCTAAACTTAAAGTGTGGCTGAGTTAGCCCGTTTCCTAACTATAATCTATCATAGATCCCTTGAACAATAAACCATGCCCAGTTCTTGGAAAAAGGCACAGGTCACACATGTCTACAGGAATGGAAGTAGAAGTGATCCACAAAACTACTGTCCAATATCCTTGACATTTATTTGCTGTAGAATCTTAGAACATATTATGATCTCAAACGTAATGAGATATCTTGATCAGAATGACTTCCTCAAAGCCAGGCAGCATGGATTTTGAAAACATCGATCATGTGAAGCCCAACTCGCACTTCTCTTACATAATATACCGAAAGCATTGGATCAAGGCAAGCAGGTAAAGGCACTATTTCTTGATTTCTGAAAAGCATTTGACTCAGTACCACACCTTTGCTTATTGTCAAAAGTGTGATCATATATGGTATCATGTGAATTCTGTGACTGGATTGAGGACTCTTTGGTATGGAGGACACAGCATGTTATCTTGGGTGAAGAGTCGTGATCAGATGTAGAAGTAACTTTGAGTGCACCCCAATGATGTGTGTTGGGACCCTTGCTATTCATGTTGTATATTAATGACCTTCCACACAGTACTAATAAATAGAGACCATATTATATGCATGTTGCATGTTACATATGCATTTGCATATTAGGCCCCTTTTCACCCATTATTGCATACTTTAACTAAAAACTAGTGATGACACATATTTTCACTTCATGTTTACAACACTTTAAAAATTTTGACGGGCAGTCTCAAGCTCAATCTAGGTTTGATGCCTCACAGATTGACTGGAAACTAGAACTGCATGCAGTTGCTAACTGGGAGGCCATTGCCTAGAAAAATCCATACAGAAAAGGAACAGGAACAGACAGACAGAGTCAATGGTCCTGTGCCCACGCCACCTGTTAATCCCCTCTGCTGTCATACCACACACACTGGCAACAACTAAACTAAGCAAGCTTTTAGTCACATGTCCATTGTTTCAGTTTATCTTTCTATTTACCTGTACACAGGTTAACATATTTACGACGTGTGGTGTGTAACATGTTGTGCACCATGCTGACCATCCTGCAACATTTACACATGATGGAACTGTTTTATATTGTTGAGTTTGTGAGAAAAACGTTTCGTGCAACAAAAAGTTTCAAATAGACCAGCATGTCAAGACAAGTCTTCACATCACACGAATGCAGAAGAAAGGACCACGATAACAACTTCTGAAAACAGCGAGTTGCAGTAGCAGCGATTTGTCCATAGGTAACCAAAAAAGTTGGTTTAACGTGGATCTATGTGAAGCATTCATTGCATGCAATATTCCTCTCCACAAACAAACAAACCTTTTCCTCCAATGCTTCCTGTGAAAATATTACTTAAATCAAAATATTTCAGATGAATCAACATCGCATTAAAATTACATACCAACAATTTACATAAATATTCTGGAAGAAATACACAATGAACTCAAGGACAGCATTATCTGGATTTCAGCTGACAAAACTGCAGACACTTGTGGCCATTACACTGTAAGTTTAATTGTTGGTGCTCTAAAAGAAGAGCTTTCTTCCTCTTATTTAGCGGCCTGCAGAGAACTTGGAAAAGTAAATCATTCTACGATCACCAGATTTGTGAATGAGGGTATTAGAAAAATATTTACAGAATATTCTGCACATGAAAGGGTGTTTGTTTTTATTTCACATGCTGGTCCCTGTGTGATCAAAGCAGGAAAACCCCTCTGACTATTTTATCCTAATTTGATTCATGCCCAATTGATGCCTTAACCTTGGGCTATTGTGCCATTGCTGCCATGTATTCCATTGTCAATATTTTCTCGTTAAAGTGGCTTCAGTTTATTTCGTTAGCTTTCTCAGTTTGTTTTCTGAATTGTATGCAACAATGTGTCGAACGTTGTAAAAATTACGTGTGTCTGCTGGTATTACAGTTCGAAGTTTTGTTCGAGCTGTCAATGTGCAGAGGAAAATGTACTAAAATGTTAATTATACCTGCTCATTGTTTTTTTAGTTTTTATAGATGCATGTTAAATGTTACTTTGATACACTGACATCTGAATGCGTTTATTCAGTTCAGTTCTTTGATGTTTTGTTCCAATTCAAAGGGTATATCAGACGAAGAAATTTGCAAACTGCTCGAAGAAGGTGATGATAAAGTCCATCCAGACTTTTCAGACTTGGAGAAAAGTAAAGTAGATTTGAGTGATGAAGACACTGAATAGAACCATGCCAGTGAATCTGAACTTGAAGGTGAGGATGGTGACGATCCAAAGAGACAGCAGATGTATGAGTATTCTCTATTGAAAATACAGTTTCACGTTGGTGTAAAAGCGAGTGTGCTAAAACATCAAAAACCAACAGAAAAAACATTGTGCAAATTCCACCAGATCCAAAGAGAAATGTGATGGGTATGACTGATAAAGTTAGTGCTTTTTTTGAAAGTAATTGACCTTGACTTTATTGATGAAATCATAAACTATACCAATACCTATATAAATAAACAGTGAGATACACATCAATTCTCACACAAAAGAGGAAATAAAGCGATAAAATAATGGCTGTGTTCAGGATTTTTTTTAAGAAGAAGAAAATGCCTTCATGCTAATGTACTGAAACTCTGGGCAGCAGACAGAACAGGAATGCTACTGCTTAGGACTGCAGTGCATTACAATAATAGGTTTCTGTTTTTTCTAAGCTGTATGCAATTTGTTGATATGGGAATGAGGAGTGGCAGGAGAAGAACTGATAAGTTAGCTGCAATTAGTATTGGATCTTTTTGCTGCTAACTGTCAATATTCTTACAGTCTGGTCAATTCACCACGGTAGATGAAATGCTTCACCCCTCCGGAGACTGCTGTAGATAGATTCAGTACATACCAGCTAAATACGGGACAAAAAGGTTTTCTCTGTGTGATGCAAAAACGTTTTATTGAAGTAATCTGGAGGTTTATTGCAACATGCAACCAAAGGACAATATCAGGTGTCTAATACTCCTAAGGACATAGTGAAAAGTTATGTGGTGCCTATAGAAAATTCTAACAGGAACCTTACAGCTGAAAATTGGTACAATAGCTACCTCCTTTCTGAATATTTGCTGCAGAAGATTATCACTTGCGTTGGTACAATGGAACAGATGTGAAATTCTTCCATAATTTCTCCCAACCAAAACAAAAGAAACTGAAAGTGCAATGTTTGGATTTCAGTAGGATAAGAACTTAGTTTCATATGTTCCTTATGAAAACTGTGCTATCACACTTTTGTCTGCTGTGCATGACGTGGCGACAGTGGATGAAGAAACACACAAACCTGAAAACATAATTGAGTACAATATGACAAAAGGTGGAGTTGATGTTGTAACTGAAATGTGTACCTGATACTCCATTTTAAGAACTGCAAGGAGATTGCCATTGGTTACCTTTTTATTTTTCTGAACATTGCTGTATTTACTTTGCAAACAAATTGTCTGTGAAAGGTGTAACAAAGGTGAACATATGTCAAAAATCTGGCTAAATTGTTATTTAAAGAATTAAAAGAGCAAAAGTTTTCATTATCAATGTTGAAGATAGTGAATATGAACTGGTTTTTTTTCAGTAAATATAATAATTTGTTTAAGACAAGTTTGTTTTTACTGACAAATGACCATGTTGTAAATTATACAATGTGCGCCTGCTCATGTGATGACAGTGAGTGCTCCTGCCAGAGGATTAACATCGAACTCTGATTTGACAACTGACTACACTGTCATTGTCTTACTTTGATGATGCCATTTGTTTTCCTGTCTTCATACCCTTTTTTTAAAGAAAAATATGGCTTCAGAAAGTCTAATGTAGTCAGTAAAATGCCTGTTCTCTTATATTTTAGTCCATTGATGAGTTGCCTTTTCCTGGCATTTTCAGTTTAATTGCTGCTCTTCTGGAACCATAAGGAGCAATCAAAAGGTCTCCATTTGAGGACTTTGGTGCAGCATATGTGCAGTGAGGTATGACTCTGACATGCAGGAAAGGGATTGGTGTGGCATTCGTGTCTTTCTGAAGTGCATACAGTAAATGCGGAAATGTGAACTATGGCAACATTATTACCAAATGTGTCCAACAGGATCAGTGTGCTGATATTTTTTTCTTGGCGGCCAAAGAATAAACACTGGTAGACTTCCACTGGAGCATGAAGAATGTGTATGGGGAAACACATCTGTCAAAAACTACCATTGTGCAATGGTGCGCCGAAGAGTGCTGGTGCTTCATAGTAATGTGTGTCCCCGTATCACAAATGTTGTAACACAGAAGTTATGCCAACTCATGTGGAAGACGCTCAAACATCCATCATGTAGCCCTAATCTTCTCACAGGCTGTTAATATGCCTTTGGCCTCTTATATAATGCCTTGAAGGGTCAGTGATTCCTGTTGGATGAGGGTATGCAGCACGCAGTTATGGACTTTTTCATGCAGCAAGACATGACATTTCACTAAATGACTGTCTTCAACCTGGTGCATCAATGGGATGATTGCTTCAGTGCTCATAGGGATTTTGTCTTATTGGCATACCAATTCTGCATGGTATGCCCTCGAACAGAAACTTTACGATCGGCTCTACTATTATTTCTTTTGTACCAGTGGTTGGTCTTGTCCGTCATAGGGTTTTTCAGCTACTGGGGCAATGTTATTGAATTTACTGATGCCTGGTTACATTGTTTAATTTTTATGATTAGTCTTTATACTTTGTAGAAATAAATTTTAAACTGATTTTACAGTTACCAACTGGAACAACCACCCTGAGACCAGTGATGGTATTCATACATGGAGGAGGTTTTGTAAATGGGGCAGGAATAACGTATGGTCCTGACTACTTTGTGGAAGCTGGAGTTGTTGCTGTGACTATTAATTATCGCCTGGGTCCATTAGGTATGTGAACCAAACTCAGGTATTTTACCTATGTCACACTTAATGATAATTGATTTATGAGTATATCCTTCTGTTCAATATCTGTTAGTATGGTCAGAAAGTACATTTGCTTTATTCGTTACTGGGGCATAACTTGACATAATGCTGAAAGTGAATGTTTCTGTCAGATCTCTTGGTCAATTATTTACTTTTTAGCATACAGCATCACTGAGAATTACAAGTAGACATTTTTAGCAGCTTTTTTGTCACCTTTCTGCTTTAGTTTCTCCAATATTTAACCATAAAATGGCTTCAGCATCAGGAAGACACTAACTGTCTATCACCTTCTGTGGACTAATGCTTAGAAAGAAAAAGAGAGGGTAAGAGAGAAAGAGAGAGAGAGAGAAAGAGAGAGAGAGAGAGAGAGAGAGAGAGAGAAAAGTAAAAACAGAAAGAGAATATGTCTGACAAGCACTTATTGTGTTCACAAATTGATAGTTCAATAGGAAGTTGATTATCACATAGTGTGTAATTATGGTTGTCACTCCATTACTGTATGCAGCCAGAGTCATGTCCACAAAAATTTACACCTACAATTATATGAATATACTGTAAACTACTGTGGGCGCATGGCAGAGGGTAGTTAGCATTGTACAACACATAATGCTTTCTTTCTGCTCCAACTGCATATGGAATGTAGGAAGAATGGCTGCTTCAAGACCATTCGCAGTATTCTATGACAAGACACATAATTGGTTTCAGTTCCCTTTGTAGACTGCCTGCATTTTCCTGTCTCCTGCAACGAAATTGAAGTCTACCACACTGAGAAATGAAAACTGCGTATTTGTCTTGGCAAATAAGAAACTCAAAGCCCCTGAGATGGAAACTGAAGAAGCATGTGAGATTGTTTGGGAAACACTCAATATCAGGAATGAGCATAACATTATATTTGGATTCTTCTGCTCACCAACAGACTCACCTCCTGAAGTAACCAGCAACTTTAGAGAAAACCTCATTTCACTGGTACAGAATGATTATAATTAAAGTTAAACTTTGAAACTGCTGTAGAAATAACAGCACTGGTCAGAATTATGTCAAATTGCAACATAATATTATCAGAAAAGGGAGAAAACGTATGGCAGAAGAAAGATAAATAGTTACAAAATGTAGCAATAGATGGCACTGTAAGCATCATAATTTAACAGTGGTCAACTACAAATGACAAATGAATCATACAACAATGCCTAAAGTGTATGTCTGACTTTAAACAAACTGTACTGCTCAGTGCACATGGGTGTACAGGTGTGATGCTATCAGTTACATAAGCCCATCCACCATGACAACATCGTTTCACATCAGATGGGAAAAATCGGTTTCTAATTGTCCTGAGGCTAAAAACCACATAAAAAGACATCTGTCAAAATGAAATCGGATTATTAACTTTCGTATGACTGGTGCAAAACATGTTCAATATGCTGTCCACTGTTTTCTGCAACAAGTTGAAATTGAGAAACAGCATGTTCCACAAATTATTGACGTGTTTCTGGGGTCATGTTCAGAAGTGTTGTGCAATGCATGTCTTCAATGTAGCTAAGTTTGCAGTTGGAACACTGAACACAACATCTTTCAGATAGCCCCACAGCCAGAAGTCACACACATTAATATCAGGTGATCAGGATGGCCAGGCTATAGGGAAATGATGACTGATAATTCTAGCATTTCTGAAATGATGCCTCAGCAGCTGCTTAACTGGATTTGCAATGTGCAGAAGTGCACCTTCTTGCAGAAAATGACCACATTTATGCTGTTGGAGAGGTGGAATGTCATGATTGTGCAAAAGATGCTCACAGTGCTTACCAGTAACGGTATAGGTAACAGAACTGGAAGCACCTGTCTTTTTGAAAAAATATGTCCCTAAGATAAATGATGCCATAAACCCGCACTACACAGTGACCTTCTCAGGATGAAGTGATACTGGTTGATTTATGAGTGGATTTTCCATGGCCCATATTTGACTATTCTGTATATTGACGTATCCTGTCAGATGGAAGTGGGCTTCGTCTGTCCACAAACTGTTCCACGGCCAATCATTGTCCACTTCCATGCAAGCAAGAAATTCTAAAGCAAAGATCTCTCTTGCTGGCAGGTCAACAGAAAGAAACTCGTGCACATGGGTAATTTTGAACGGATAGCAGAAAAGGAAGTTTTGTAGGATTTTACCCACCATGCTGATGGGTATGTCCAGTGTTCTGGCAATTCTCCGTGCACTATACGTTTGCACACCACCACTTGTCTCCCCTTGCACTGCTGTGGCCATTGCTTCCACTGACATTAAATCAATATATTTTCTCCCTCTACCAGGTTGCGTATCAAAAGAACCTGTCTTTTTGAATTTCTGAATCATTTTCTCCACACCAACGACAGTCGTCAGACCAATGACGTTTTTAAACCTTTCAGCATCATGAAATTCTGTAGAGCAACGTGTGCACAGTCATCATACTTGTGATACAGCTTTACAAGCAGAACATGATCCTACATAGAGATAGTAATGGCAAATGTCACAGACGCAAAAGGAGGAAAAGCTGTGTACCCTGCGTATTTATACGAACTTTAATGGATCACGCACATGACAGGTGTTTTCATTTATGTACTCTGACACATACAGCACCATCTATTGACCAATTTTCACACTGTTTTTTTTCTTCTGCCATACATTTTCCCCCTATTCCTATAATATTCCGTTGCAATTTGATGTCATTCTGACCAGTGGTGTTATTTCTACAGCATTTTGAAAGTTTAACTTTAATTATAATCACCCTGTGTGTAAGTCCCTCAGTCATACTGTAATTATAGGATGAGAATTTAATCATAAAGCAGTCAGGTGGGATCAATACAGTTTTGTTAGTGTTGGCCTTGATGAGATATCCTGCAAAACATTACAAAATGCCTTTTATGAAAGCTACCTAAAACAGGTAGTTGAAACCCCACTCATGTGTTTAATCTAAAGACAATGAATAGATCTGACCTCTTTGAGGGAGTCCAAATTGAAACTAGTATTAATAACCATGAGGCAGTTGTAGTTACTATGATTACCAAGATACAAAGGGTAACTTAAGTAAGCAGAAAGATTTATATGTTCAATAAAACAGATAAAGAAGCAGTAGTGTCCTATCTCAATGAGAAATTTGAAACTTTTAGCTCAATACAGGAGCTGGAGTATAAAAGAACAGCTGACCATGTACTGGAAAGATATGTTCATGTGGGAAGGGATCCACCTTGGTGTATAGTGACTATAAAGAAACTTCCAGAGGTACAGAGACTACTGCACAGTTGGTGTAAAACAAAGAATAGGGGTATCGGCAGAAAAATTCTTCATGCATTGTGTTTCTCTGCCAACCAGCAAAATTTGAAGCTTTCAATGGCAACCATAGCAGAATGTTATTGCAAGATCTTTCACAAAACCTGAAGAAATCATGCTCATAAATAAAGGCTGTCAGTGGCACAGAGGTTAGTGTCCAGACACTTGTGGATGAGACAAGAATTGGAATTGAGTGTAGCAAAGCAAAGTCAGCAATGATGAACTCCATTTTCAAATGTTCCTTTACAAAGAAAACACAAGATTATTGTCTGAATTTAATTCTCACGCCACTGCAGAGATGACTGACATAGATATTCAACAATGAAAACTCCAAGAAGGAATATCATCAATATAGGAAAAGACAGATTGCTACATACCAAAAAGACGACACATCAATTTGCAGACAGGCACAAATAAAAGACAGTCTTATAAATCTTTCAGCCACTGTCTTCATCAGTAAAGAGAGACACATACACATAATTCACACACACACACACACACACACACACACACACACACACACACACACACACACACACTCCCCTCTCACCCATATACATGACTGCCAACTCCAGCATCTCAAGCTGGGATGCAAAGTCATGTGGGATGCAAGCAGCAAGCTGACAAGGCTCATAATCTAGCCTCCCATGTCAAAGACACCAGCCACTTCTGTCACCAACTCCCCACCATTCCCACCCCTTTAACTCGTGGATTCCTACTTGTCACTGTTGACGCCACTTCCCAATACACCAACATCCATCACGCCCATGGACTTACTGCTATTGAACGCTACCTTTCCCAATGTCATTCAGACTCCAAACCCACTACTTCATTTCTCATACAACTTACTAACTTTATCCTAACCCACAACTACTTCTCATTTGACAGGATGATATATAAACAAATCCAAATATGGGACATCTAGAGGAGACCTTCCTAACCTCAAAAACCACCAAACCCCTAGTCTGGTTCAGGTTCATTGATGATATCTTCATGATCTGGACCCAGGGCCAAGACACCATCTCTTCATTCCTTCACATCCTCAACACCTTCTCTCTCAACCGCTTCACGTGATCCTCCCCAACACAATGTGCCACTTTACTAGATGTTGACTTTCTCCTCTCTGATTGCTCTGTCCACAGCTCTTTCCATATTAAACAAACCAACCACCAACAGTGCCTGTGTTTTGACAGCTTTCATCCCTTTCACATCAATAAATCCCTCCCATGTAGCATCGCTACTCAGAGACAGCGTACCTGCAATGACAAAAATTCCCTTGTGCATTATGTGAGGGTTTCACCAAGGCTTTCACAGACTGGCACATTCCCCCAGACCTAGTCAACAAACAGATCCCCATGCCATTTTCCCCCACAACCCCAATCATCCAACCACTCCCAAAAACCAGCCACAAATGAGTGTCCTCTTCCTCACTCAGTACCACCCGAGACAGGAACAACTGAACCACATCCTCCAGCAGGGCTTTGATTACGTATCATCGTGGCCTGGAATGAGGAACATCCTGTCTGAGATACTGTCCACACACCCTCCATACAGCAGTCTCCACCCCCTCTGTCCTATCATCTCCTCCCCATTCTCATCTCCCACCCAGCTTGTCTGCAGCACCCTGCCAACACATCCACCTGTCTTTCCCCACTCCTTTCCCCACATCCATGCCCACAACTCCATCATGCTCCACCTGTTGCCAATCTTGTCCCTGACCGCTTCACCAGACAGCATTCATCTCTCTCCCAATCTGTGCATTACTATCCCTTCCCCTCCCCACCACATCTAGATTGCTGCTTGCATCCCATGTGACATGGTATTCTGGCCTTAGGTGCTGAAGTTGGTGGTCATGTGTGCATGAGGTTTGCTTGCTTGTGTATGGGTGTGAATGTTGTGTGTGTGCCTCTTCTTTTTGCTGAAGGTTGTGCCCAAAAGCTTTATGTGAGTGTCTTTTAATCATGCATGTCTGCAACTTGATCTATCTTCTTTATCGATAAGCAGCAATCAGTTTTTTCCTGTATCGTTGACACAGATATTACCTTTAGTAGCATTGAGAATCAAATGAAATCATCAGGACTGAACAATGCTCCAGGGCTTGTTGGAATCAATATTCCTCTTCTTTACCCATAGACTGTTCCAAATGAGTGTCTTAAACTTGAGCCTACTCTTCATTACTATTAAATAGTGATCAAGTTTATATCTGCTCCTGGGTATGCCTTACAATCGATTATCTGATTTCTGAATCTCTGTCTGACAATGATGTAATCCAGCTGGAATATTTCCATATCTTCAGGCCTTTCCAAGTATACTTCATCCTCTTATGAGTTTTGGACAGTGTATTCACTGTTAGTACAAGCGCTGTTCAATAAAGAATGATGTTAATTTTTATCACTGAATTTTTCCTGTATCTCACTCTCTGCCCTATGTTCCTATTCATAATGAATCCTACTGAAGCTATACAATTTTCTGATGATGTTGATATTACCATATATTCATTTGACCAGAAATTCTCTTCTTCTCTCATTTCAACTTCACTGGCCCCACTACATTTAGACTGAACCTTGGCATTTTCCTTTTCAGATTTTCTAGTTTCTCTACCATGTTCAAATGTCTGGCTTCTCATGCTCTGAATTTTAGTATGCATCCTTTGGGTTGTTTATACAATCTTTTTCTCATGGTTACCTTCCCCTTGGCAGCCCCACCCCCTCATTGATTCTAATGCAGTAGCACTGTCTTCATCATTGCAGATTATTCTTTTTTTAAGGACAACATCCCACCCCAAAGGCAATAGGTTGTTCTGAAACTCTGTCTGTGATTCTGCCTCTTTGACAAGGCCATTGACAGAATGAGGGTGACTCCTTATTCCAGGAGTCTTCAGTCATTGATACTGATGATTTGTATTCAAAATTTAAGCACTGGCTGGGTTTAACCCATGACCAAGGATGTTTAGGTTAGTAGTCAAAGACACTTCTGCTAGACCATGGTTTCATCACAATGACATACAAGCACAACCAACATTTTAAAATGAGCCCAAGAAGTAAGAAACAAGTAATTTCTTAAATGTAAATTCAGATTATAAATTAAATTCATGAATAGGAATTCATAAAAATTGCCTTATCTGTCTAATTATGGATTGCTGTAGGACTTAGATAACTTGATAGAAACAAACACAGAAAAATAATATAGCTCTAACTTTTTAACATATGGGACAAAAGAAGTGAGGATATAACATTAGGTACAGGAAAGAATGAGTAGGAGGAGGAAAAAGCTACTCAGGCCATCTGATGGAGAAACAAACAACATACAATGAAGTTTTCCATTCTTTGTGGAAACAGTATACTGATCAGCAAATATTTTCCTGAGTGTGTAGACCTGCCACATTTGACACCATGACATAACAGGCAACTGTTACTATGCCTTCTTGTTGCTTAAAAAACTCATATTTTTGAGTGTAAATACTAAACATTATTTTACATAAAATGTAGTATGCCAGGACTGTGGAGATATTATGTGATCTTTGAACTAGGTAGGGCTTATATGTGAAGTGTTCATATCTTGCTAAAATACTACCACCTGTTTCTTCATATGTTGCAGGTTTCTTGAGTACAGAAGATCTTGTAGTACCAGGCAATATGGGAATGAAGGATCAAGTGCAAGCTTTACGATGGGTACAACAGAACATTGCTGTGTTTGGAGGAGATCCTAATAGTGTCACCATATTTGGACAAAGTGCTGGTGGTGCTTCTGTCCATTACCTTGTGCTTTCACCATTAGCAAAAGGTATCAAATAGTGGATAAATGTATTCACATGTCCTTAGCACCTGTAGCTAAATTATCCATCCACAATTATCTATTGTTGTAAAGCTTCCTGGTAATATTAATGGTGTGCAGAGATATATGTAAAATATGAGAAAAGTCTACTTACTTGTGAACACATCTAACATTTATTACCAGGTTTGTTTCACAAAGCAATAGCTGAAAGTGGGGCTGCACTCAACCCTTGGGCATTTGCTAGAAACACAAGAGACAGAGCATATCGACTAGCCCAAAGTTTTGGTTATTCCGGTGCAAACAACACTACAGACATAGTACAATTCTTGTTAACTGTGGATGCTTACCAACTTGTCTCAAATCCATATGCTGCTCTGCCTATGGAGGTAAGTTTCTGCTTTCTTTCTCTAGCTTAAGTGACATTGATTAGTATACTGGATTACTCAGTCACAATTCCTGCTCATTAAAATTAATCATATACAATAAATTGCGCTCAGAGAGACCATGGTTAAGGAACTATCAAAACGATGTTTGTGGTCATGCAGAATTCTGCATATAGCAAGAGTCTATAAATTAATTTCCTTAATTAACCATTTATCATCATTTTAAATTATGAAAATATGAAATTTAAGAATGAATTACTGTTTCCAAACAGGATATCATGGGTATCTTTCAAATGGTGTTTGTGCCCAGTGTTGAACCACAGCATGACGGAGCGTTCCTAACAGCAGAACCAACAGAGCTTCTGTCTCAGGGTGTATATAATGATGTTCCTTACATGACTGGTGGAACATCTGCAGAATGCTTGTTTTATGTTGCACGTAAGCAATAAGCACTAAAAATTATTTATCAACTGTAAATCATATTTCTCTCCGTCATACAAAACTCTTTTTCCTCTTTTTTATAGTGTACATACCACTTTCTGAGAATCCTACAAATTAAATGAAGTCTGTTACATGCTATACCTACAATTCAGTCTCTGTGGTCATTTATTAGCACATTATTTTATTCTATGAGGTCTACCTGGATAGCTGCAGGCTTAGTACAGCAGATTGCTAAGAGAATAGGCCTGGGATCGATTCCCAGTCAGGTCAGAGTTTTTCTCTGTTTGGGGACTGGGTGTTGTGTTGTCCTCATCATTGTTACATCACTACTGATATGCAAGTCACCTAAGTGGCATCATGCAAGAAAGTCTCGCATCCAGCAGCAGAGCCGCCACATGACAAAGGGAGAGATTTTATTTTACTAATCAGTTTATTTATCCTCACAAATTTAGGGCCATGAGGCCTCTCCTACATCTATCCAGGCATTCTACATATTTTACATTATGTTCACATAATGACCATATGGTATAAAAAGAGTTACATTTAATACAATATACAATCTTAGAAGTATGTATGACATAAACGATCCCAGAGGGCTTACATCTCTTTGTGGGTACATGGGCAATGAGCATGAGGCCCTTCTTTCTTTTCTGTGGTGCAGTCTTACTCTCTAACTATACCTTTTCTCAGACGTGACCTGTAGGACAGGTTCCCTGTTGGCAAACTAGTCTCTTTGTAAGACATCAGTTTTTTCTCACTTTATTTGTTTATTTTACACCACTTTTTTTAGTCAACTCATGTATGGTGTCCACATCAGAGTGTGACCTCTGTATTTTCAAAATGTATTACAGAAGTGGATTCCATGTTGGGAATATTGCCCAATACACAGCACAATAGTCAGTCTGTGTGTAGAGAATCAGGTACCTCTATGGTGGTAGCTTTTTGAGAGAACGCATTATTGACGCCTGAATAATTACCTTTCCACATATGCTGAGAAGTAGTGGAAAGCCCTCACAAGGATCCCAACCTTCTAAAGTAGTTAAAGAAATGAAGATGAAATCTTGGGAGAAGGCTACCCTAGTGACTCCACACCATTGGGCACAGAACTTATGTTGGTTGATGTTGTTCAATCCCCACCAGTGACAAACAGTGACCCCTGGTGTGTGGCCTGCCTCCTTGTCCCCTTCATGCCAAATGTGGACAACATTAAGGACATAATTCAATGCAACTGCAATAGATATTGCTGTCACATACAAGAATTGCAACAACTGATGTCTTCCCATTCTGCGACATGTTTTGCTCTCCAATAAACATATTTCACTTATGAGAATTCTCCAACTTTTTGAGGTTACTGTGACTGCTGTCAGAACTATACTGGCTCCAAGAGGGCATATGGAGGGGTCTGTATACTAATTTGCACAGATATCATCAGTGAGTGAAGTCCTCTCCACATCACAATGGAAACAATAACAGTGTGAGTTGAATCACCCCAGTGATCACCATTTGTGTTTTTCCCAGGTGGGGCACTTATAAACCTTGAGAAGGCTGCCTTAATCTGATAACCCTCCCACCATCCTCCCCTTTTCTCCTGCTAACAGATTTCAAATGTACACCACCACTGTAGGAGAATATCACATCGCCTGGTAGAGGCCTCCTGGTTGACAAACTTCTTTCCAATTTGGACCTGTGCCTCCTCAATGATGGTGCCCAAGAAGAAGAAGAAGAATTGCTCCCAACTGCACGTTTTTGATTATCAACATTACAGTCACTTTCCTGAATCTCATGGCTTTGCTACAGGATTGCTAGATAATGACCTTTGTGGCAGTGATCACTGGATGTTGTACATATCCACTGCCACTTTCATCCCCTGTCTGTTGCACTGAATCCGTAACAATAAGTGACAGTGTTGGACACATCTCCACTGTGGACACCACACCTCTAGAACTGCTAGTCCCCTTTCTACAAGCCTCCTTTACTTGCAGCCAGGATAATAGTGGACCAAAGATATTGCAACAGACATTCAGGACATTACTGAGTTCTGGAATATCTCAAGTGACATGTTTCACTGACCACCCTCATCACTTTTAATTGGCTCTGTGCAAAAGCTTGGTACCTGATTACATGTAGTAGGAAGGAATGCTGAGAATGCTATGTTTCCTCCTTGGGAATGTATGCATCATCATAGAGAAGATCCAAAGAAGAGCGGTGCGTTTCGTTACAGGGTTATTTGGTAAGCGTGATAATGTTATGGAGATGTTTAACAAACTCAAGTGGCAGACTCTGCAAGAGAGGCTCTCTGCATCGCAGTGTAGCTTGCTGTCCAGGTTTTGAGAGGGTGCATTTCTGGATGAGGTACTGAATATATTGCTTCCCCCTACTTATACCCCCCGAGGAGATCAGGAATGTAAAATTAGAGAGATTCGAGCGTGCACGGAGGCTTTCCGGCAGTCGCGAACCATACGCGACTGGAACAGGAAAGGGAGGTAATGACAGTGGCATGTAAAGTGCCCTCCGCCACACACCGTTGGGTGGCTTGCGGAGTATAAATGTAGATGTAGATGTAGATGTAGATCATCCCAGGTGTGGTCCAAGCTTCATAATCTACTGGTTCATGAAAGATCAACAACTATTCTGGGGCTGCTCCTTAATGGTGTTATTTCTGTAGATACGATGGTTCTTACTGAACCCTTCATGACCCGTGTTGCAACAGCTTCAGCATCCTCTTTTTATCTGGCTACCTATAAAATGTATAAAAGACAACTTGAAGATCAACTTCCTGATCAACTTGACCAACCCTATCCTTTCTCCTTCATACCCTGAAACATATGATGAACCTTTCACTGAGTGGGAATTACCAAAAGATGTTGTGTACTTAGAACTACAATTAAGGGAAAACAATTTTCTAAATGATATGTAGTTAACAAAATTTGTAGGATGCACAACTCTAGCTCAGTCATTGATTTCCTGTTAAATACATTTTTTGAAAACTCACAGGCTTACAAAAGTTCCAGTATTAAACTTTTAATCATTGGGATATATACTGAATCAGGAGCAATTATTTTCTGAGTAAAGATACTACTACTAAAATTTATAGAAAGCAGATGATGATATAATATGCATTATATTTTTCGTAGTCCTCATTAACATTTGAAATACACGATATATGACACACCCACAAATTTGATATTATCAGTGAGAGATGTTGGGGGAATCTGCATAAACAGAATGTTCAGCTGTAAGCATTGTTCTCTAGTTTTGTGTGTCTGTTGTCTCTACTCAGACATGTACTTCCTGAAGAAAGTATTGGTCAACCCATCTGTCCCTGTATGAATTCAATAATTTTCTGGTTATACAAATGTTTTGTTTAAAGAAGTTACTTTATTGTTGAATACATTGTTGAAGAGCTGCTCAATTTAGTTCCTACAAACGGGAAGTTACTTATGTTGAGTAATAGACATAAATATACCATACCATTTGCCTTGGAAGAAATTACAATGAGAATTCCACAATGTTCATTGATAGAGCCATTATTTTATACTTTGTGTTAAGGGTATGCCTTGTTATTTAAATATGGAGGCATGTGCATGATACAAATTTTGTTGTTGACCTGAGTAAATAAATATGAACAGACAAAATAATATGAGATGTTTGTTGTTATTACTGTCTTCAGTCCTGAGTCTGGTTTGATGCAGCTCTCCATGCTACTCTATCCTGTGCAAGTTTCTTCGTTTCCCAGTACTTACTGCAACCTACATCCTTCTGAATCTGCTTAGTTTATTCGTCTCTTGGTCTCCCTCTACGATTTTTACCCTCCACGCTGCCCTCCAATGCTAAATTTGTGATCCCTTGATGCCTCAGAACATGTCCTACCAACCGGTCCCTTCTTTTTGTCAATTTGTGCCACAAACTCCTCTTCTCCCCAATCCTATTCAATACCTCCTCATTGGTTATGTGATCTACCCATCTAATCTTCAGCATTCTTCTGTAGCACCACATTTTGAAAGCTTCCACTCTCTTCTTGTCCAAACTGTTTATCATCCATGTTTCACTTCTATACATGGCTACACTCCGTACAATTGATATGAGATATTTTTGTCAATATTATTAATTGATTTAAGTATTATTAATTTATTTTACATTGATAAAATATCCCTCCTCCAGTTACCATTGTGTAAAAACAGCAAATAATAAGTGAGATAAAAAGTTTTAGGCTTTAACTACACACATTGCTGGAAACTTCATATACACACACACACACACACACACACACACACACACACACACACACACACACACACACACACTTCAGCCACCACACAACCAAAGACCAATGCCAATCAAAAGTTACTGACAGTGAATATTAATTACCAACAGATGAGCAATAACTCTGTTCATCTTTTGTATGACAATGGAGAGAGTGGACTCCGAGCATAAATTATGCAAAATTTCCATTTCTGTTTATAATCTCACTTGCTAATTTAATCTCAATTGTTTACTTAATAAATTATCCCAATAGCTGGAACTGCATGGCAGAATCTCTAAGTTATATTGCACTGGCAATTCTAAGGCAATGTTCAGAAATAGCTGATTTTCTAGGATGTTATTAGCATGTGTGTCACTTATGCCCATTACACCGATCCTCCTCATACTGATGGTTAGGTCAATATATAACACACCACAACTGCTAGAAATATGATGCACACTTGCCTCAGATAAACCAAGACCATCCTTTACATATCCTAATCTTAGCAGTTGGTCGAAAATATACTTCACATCATGTTTTCACAGAATATAACCAGTCATGTTGCACATGCTACCTGCATATGATAAAAATGCCATGAACTTTGGTGCCCCCTCATTATTTTCATTGCTCACCCAATTCATGGTTAGTTGATAGCACAATATGCTTCTGATCTCTCCCTCTCTCACTATAACCATTCTGGAGAAAGATAACCGTTTCCTTTTGGTAGTGTGTGCAACTTTTTGCTCAACTGATGGATTCCATATCACACTGTATATTGTTAATATGATCATTAACTGACTAGCATTGTCAGTAATGGATGAAACAAAAGATACAGATTGGTGCTCAGAAGATTTTGCCTATTATTAATATTAAAATTGCTGGTGTCTGGAATCCTTAGTGACATTTTAGTATAATCCGTAAGTAGGCTTTTATCATCTAAACTTTACCCCTCTTTGTTTGTGTAACTAATCTTTCTATAGAGGGTTATTCTGCAAAATGATAATAAACTGCAGGAAATGGCTCCTGAGAAGGTAAGGAACAACAATGTCACATGGACATATGGATATATGGCTGGAAATGCATCCCAAGGCAGGTACAGCCATTTGAAGTTGGAGATAAAATATCTTTGGAAGTGTAGGTTTCAGTGCTTGAAAGCCCCCATGAGAACATTCCATACAAGTTGGAATGTTGTCCGCACTAGTGCTTTAACTCCACACTACAACATTAGTGAGACCATTAACATTGCCTGTGGCGGTGGCACACTTACACATCAGTGCTAGGGACATCAACTTCACTCCTGTTGCTGACTCAGTCTGGTGTGGGTATGTGTCATATAGTGTGGCACATAGAGACAATGATCTAGTACATCAACCAGGAACAAATCAATGTGGTCTTTACATAGGGACAGGTAAATGGCAGTAGGCAGGCAGCAGCATGACTGGTCAGGAAAAGTATTCCTGCTGACAGCAACCACACCATAAACTGTTTTGAATAGTGTTTCATCATTTAATGTGGTGGGACCAGCTTCTTTACAAGAATGGGAAACTGTGAAATGTGGGTGCACCCAGTATTTACATAGGCTTGGGAGAATAGATGTTGAACACTGTACAAAGTGATCCTGGTATTAGCACCAAGCAGGTGGCCATCAGCCAGATGACCATGTGAAACATTCTCCATGACAACTGCCATGAGGGTTTTGTTGCTGGTTTGGTGTACAATCCACCATGATGCTGGGGTCTCTGTCATGCATGTTGTTCACAGGTGAGGCTACCTTTACAAGTGGTAGTATTGTCAGCCTCCACAACACCCACATGTGGGCCACAGACAATCCCAAGTGGTATGGTGGAACCAAGCCGTCAGCACCAGTTCAGCCTGAATTTGTGGGCAAGGATTATGGAAACTGTCTCATGGGCCAGTCATGCCAGGCAAGGCATATCTGCACTTCCTGTGAGTGACCCTTTCTCTCATGGTAGATGGAGGCATGTGTGCAGGACATGCAGGCACTATACCAATGTTTTAGAAGTTTTCAAAATGGAACAGAAGAAAACAACTTACCTCAGTGAAACTTCTTTATTTTTCAACATTGTTTCCCTATAAGCTAATGCAATTGGTCCAGTGATGTTCTTATGCCTTGGTCCCATCTCAAAAGTTAGATTTCTCCAGGCCTGCAAAGTACTGTCAACTTCAGTTGTTGGTTCTTTGTTTGAAGAGACTCTCCAGCCACTGAGGAAAATTTGGAGCTTTAGTAAGAAGTGGAAGTCTGATGGAGCCAAATTAGGTGAATAAGCTGTTGTGGCAACAGTTCATATCCTAGTCCATATATTTTTCCCATGGCAATGACACTTGTGTGTGGGCACATGTTGTCTTATGACTTTCTTCCTTGCCAAATATGGCCTTTTTTCACATGTTTTTCTGTAGTTGATCCAGGAAGTTAGCATAGTATTTTCCTGTAATTGTCCGGCCAATGAGAACATAATCTATCAGCAGAACCCTGTTTGCATCCAAGAAAATGACACCATGATTTTTCAGGCCAATTGTATTGCCTTTTATTTTCTATGGTGATAGTGAATGAATGTGCTTCCATTGTTTTGACTACTGTTTTGTTTCTGATCATCCACTATACAGTCCCAACTGGAGCCCATCTGATTTTCATCTGTTTCTAAAACCAACACCTTTGAGGGCTTCGCTTTGATAGTGATGAAGTGGTGCAAACAGAGGCGAAGTTGTGGCCCCATCCACAAAGTCAAACATTCTGCAGTTACAGTGTGAACAAACTGGGATCTCACTGGAAGAAATCTGTTCATATCCAGGGTGATCATGATATGTAGATATGAAGATAAAGATGTAGAATATTAATAAAGTTTATTAAGAGTTTTCACATAAAAAAATTGTAGGGATTACTTTTCAGCACCTCATAATAGATAATTTTCTTACATCCAGTTGTACTTATAAAATGTGGTATACGCATTCAGATAACATCCCTACAGCTTCAGAAATTTTTGCACTTTCAGTCAGTGAATTTCCATGACAATTTTATGTACTTTTTCAATAATTTGTGGAGTAGTGACACATCTTGGCTAACTACTATGTGGATCATCATCTAAGTTGTTCTGCTCAAATTTAAGCTTGTTGTCCACTTGCCAGCAGTTGAATATAGAGGAGCAGAGTCCTCTAGTGTGTTCTGAAAATTGACATGAATTTCCTTTGCTTTCATGCTGCATGTTTGTTTACGAAGTACTTAATCACTGCTTGCATCTCAGTTTTTTCCATCTTCACAAATCACTGCACTGGAACAGCAATAGAGATGTCCACATGACATATCTCTACCCAGAGCACTGATACCCCATGTGTTTACTCATGAAGGATGACCTGTTATTAAGTACGAACCGCATTGTTCTAGCACTGACATCTAGTGGTGATTCCATGAACTTTTCATACTTCCCTCATACACCAGTTGCTGCTGCGTCATGTTGACACAAACTTAGAGACCCATAATGGCTGCTTCAGAGACACTGTCTAATGGTGGTCTCACCACAGTATGTCACATACTGCATTGTATTGTACAGGCATGATGAATTAACAAATACCGTCTACCAAAGACATCCACATTTCTGGCCATGTGTCCTATGACCTTTTTTTGCTCGTTATCCTCTCAGGGACTGTTTCATGCACTTTCTCACCATTTAGCAAAATCACTGTGTATAAGCTAGCATTTTGTTACCTTTTGTGAGTATACGGCTGGCTATTGAAACTGTGTTTTGAAATTGTGTTGCATTCTCCTGCGTTGTTGGCAAAGTAAATAGGCTTACTTCATGACCTTTTGTCACTTGACACTGCACTTTTTCGATTTCTCAAAACAGAGGCAGAGTTTTTGCTGCCTATGTTTTGAGAAATTGAAAAAGTGCAGTGCCAAGCGACCATAGGTCATGAATTAAGCCTATTTACTTTGCCTACAACACAGGAGAATGCACCACAGTTTCAAAACTATGACAATTGTGTAGCAGAATAGCTACCAAAATGAATGGACAATAGCATCATGTAAGTTAAAAATAAAAATTAAAGCCACTGAAGATAGCACAAAAGTGCTGGAACATGTATTGGTGAAACAAAACAAGAAAAAAGGTGTCTTGCATAAGGGAGAATTTCTCATCCCATTGTTCACGCTGCTACCATATCACATATCTTGTGTCAGGAAAGGCGTTCCTTGTAGAAAGACAAGTATCAACATGCAGTGTGACCGTGTCTGTAGTACTAAGGACTGTCAGCATTGTGACCAGTGTTATGGCTTACCTTGAAGCAGTAGCAGAGAGAGGTGTGCCATTAGTAGTGTAACATCAAGCACAGCAGGGGCACCACTTATTTTTTCACACAAGTCATGATTCTGCTTAGAAGTATCATGATGGACATATCAGTGTGTGGAAAATCTGGGGAGAATGGACATGGCCAGATTGATTTGTCAGTGTCATATAGGCCCAGTGCCTGGTGTCATGGTACAGGTTGCTGTTAGGTACACAGTGATCACATTTGCCTTACATTACTAGTAATTTTGACAGCAGCAGTGTTAAGAGAGGTAGCTGTGCCCTGTCTGCAAGGCCTCCATTATGCTGTCTCTGAACAAGATAGATGTAACAGGAAATTCCATTACTCATGTGTAAATTCAACGAATAGAGTGAAAAGCTGGAAATGCAGTGATTGTTTTCGTACTGACGGTGACAATATGGATGAAATCAAAACAGACCCGTTAAAAACGTGTATGTGCGAAAAGTTACAGAATGAACTCAGAATAGTAATAAAGGAACTTAAGTATTCGAAAACAATTATATGTTTGCTAACAAACGAACTACAGAAGCGAGAATCAGGCAAGATAGAAATGGGCAAAAACTACAGATCTGATGCACCCACCATAAATCACGATTCACAACACAGTGTGCATACCACAACACAGAACGCAGTTCAAAAAGAAAACCACTCTATGGGTGCAGCAATGAAAATGCAAACCTTTGTTCCTGAGAGTCAGTCAGTGAATAGGAGACCCAAAATATTCATTGCCTCAGATAGCCATGGCAGAGACGGTGCAAGGAACATTTTAAACATAGCTTCAAATAAATATGATGTTGAAGGGAAAGTGATACCAGGTGCCCCCACTAGTGTAATACTAAAAAAATGCAATGACTTCCATAAGTTGACAAGTGAAGATTTTGCAGTTATCTGGGCAGGGGATAATGATGTAGCAAAGAATGAAACCAAGTTGGCAATTTGTTCACTACATAAAGCCTTGTCAGCATTACAAAATACAAATACAAAGGTGATTGTAGTTGGTGTATCACATAGACATGACCTGCCTGAATGGTCTTGTGTAAACCAAGAAATTCAATCTGCAAACAGAAAACTAAAAAAAATAGTGAAAGGCTTCCATAACACTTGTTTTATTGATACTCGTAGTAACAAGGAGCTTTATACAGCACATGGGCAACACCTTAATGCAACTGGTAAAGAACTAATTGCCACAAGGATTTATGAATCAGTGGAAACAAACAGGAAAGTGTACAAAACAGCAATAGAACTTGAATGGAAGGATACTGAAGTCTCAGATAAAGAATCAGTGAGAATTGTTACTGACACAACTCCAGCACAAATAACAACAGATTCCTTAAAAGTGAACTCTGTGTAGAGAGGTCAATTACTCAAGCAATAAACTTACCCAAGAGGACAGTGCAAAAGTTTGAAGAAGCAGCAAATGAGGTGGCAGGAAAGAAGGCACAATATAAGAAGAGAGACCTACTTGCAAAAAGAAGAACAGCAAATCAAGCTCAAGGGAGTGGAGTATGGCAGTCAACCCGAAAAAAGAAACCACAACCGAGGGACCAGAATATTTGGTTGGATCAGCAGGGGTTTCACAGACGAAAGCAGTTAACAAAGTGAGTCATCAAGTGGATGAACAGGTATGTGACTATCATAACACAGATGATCACAGTGCATCAAGATTAAAGACATTAATGGAACCTACAACTTCAAATATAAAGTCAAATTGCTCTCAGAGGAATACAGACAGAGACAAACTACTTATTTTTCTACAAGTTAACATATGTTGCATTAGATATAAAATTTTAGCATTAGAACATTTATGTAACACTGAGCATGTAGATGTTATATGTGTATCTGAGCACTGGTTAACACAAGAACAAGTAAATATGTTCATTCCCCAAGGGTATGTTGTGGAAGACATGATATGTAGAAAACAGAGAAAGAATGGTGGGGTGGGAATTTTTGTCAAAGAAGGAATAATGTTTTCCAGAATTGATGTATCTACATACTCCTCAGAGCTAGATGGGGAGTTTAGTTGTGTAAAACTAATGAATGAAAATATAGTGGTAGTTAGTCTATATAGGTCGCCAGATGGTGATGTAAATTTGTTTATTGAAAAATGTGTATTAATAATTTAAAAAATATTGAAGAGTAAAACGAGAATTGCTATAGGTGGTGGTTTCAACATAGAAATGGTAAACACACAGAGACCAGTTGCTAGGACATTTTTGAATATGCTAAGATCATTACACCTCTATTGTACAAATAACTGTGCCACATGTAAGAATGCCTGTATAGACAATATTATTGTGAATTTCCTTATGGAGGATTTTACAGTTAGACTTGCAGGAAGTGGACTTGCAGATCAGGAGCCACTACTCCTTACACTCTGCAAGAGGCAGTCAGTTAAAACTGAAGAATCTAAAGTAATAGTGGTACGAAGAGAGAAGGAAGAGTACATAAATATGTTTGTTGATAGATTAGGAAGTGCAGATTAGGACTTTATATATAATTGTCAATCTGGAAAAAGGGAAGCTGAAATTAGCTTTGGTAACTTCTTTAAAAAGTACACAGATTTATGGTATTCTTGCTCATCAGTAAAAAAAAATTAGATATCCAAATGAAATGAAAAAGAAAAGTCTGAACTGGTTCACACAAGAGCTAGTAGAAATTAGAGGAAACTTGCATATGCTGTACCAGATGCATAAACAAGCCTCTGATCAAGGGGCAGAACAGAGTGTGAACATTCATAGGTCATATCTGAAATGCAAAAAATACTATAAAGCTAAACTTCTTCTGGCAAAAAAGCAGTGGAGAACTATATAGAAAGAGCTCCCAATAAATGCAAGGCAACTGGGAAAATAATAAAACAAGAGAATACACCGAAATGCACAGAAACAGCTCTGCTTGATCCTGAAGAATTAAATGATTGCTTTTTAAATGCAGTTAAAGAAATAAGTAACAGTATCAAAGCTACAAATTCATCTGAAATGAACCTTGTTGGAACACCACTGCCTGTTAACCTGGCATTTCAATTGTGGGCTGTCACACCTGCTGATGTTATAAAAGCTGTATCCAAATTTTCAGGTTCTAAAAGTATGGACTGTTATTGGTTATCAAATAACATAATTAAAAAGACAATACACTCAATCTCCAAACCATTAGCTTATATTTTTAATAAATGTGTAGAATTTGGAGTTTTTTCGGATGCACTCAAGGTAACAAAAGTTGTCCCAGTTTTTAAAAAAGGAGACAAACATCTCCCCCAAAGCCACAGACCAGTCTCCATTGTTCCAATATTCTCAAAGGTATTTGAGGTGCTGATACACACACAAATAAGCAACTTCTTTGAAAAACACAATATCCTATGTAACAATCAGTTTGGCTTTCAAAAGGGGAAGAACACACCAGGGGCCATCTTGGAAATCATTGACCAAACCTTAACAGCTTTTGAAAATAATAACATGGTACCACTGGTATTATGTGACCTAAGCAAAGCTTTCGATTGCATTCCTGTTGACATACTACTGGAGAAACTAGAGTTTTATGGGGTGAGAGGGAGCACTTTATCTGTGACAAATTCTTATTTAAGTAACCAAAAACAATTCGTTTCAGTCAGAAATTTAAATTCTTCCATCATAGAAATCAGCACAGGTGTACCACAAGGGTCTATCCTTGGACCCTTTTTCTTCATTGTCGCTATTAATGATTTACCTAAAAATATAGCTCACCCTTTTGTGTGTTATGCTGACAATACAACACTACTTACCACACATCAGAACATTTCAGATCTGAATAACCTAACAAGAGAAACACTAGATAAGGCCCTGGACTGGTTTGCAGAAGCTCTTATGCAACCCTGACAAAACACAACAACTTCTAATGGGAACATCAAATGAAGTAGGCAACAAGTTGGTAAAACTCTTAGGTATTCACATTGACTCAAAACTATATTGGGAGGAACATGTCAATCATGTATGTGAAAAAATATCTCGGGTGGCATACCTTCTCTTGAAACTAAGGGAGGTAGTGAGCTTGGAGTACCTCAGGGTGACATACTTTGGGCTATTCCAGTCACATATTTCATATGGTCTGATTATATGGGGGCACTCCCCTCAGATGAAAAACGTATTGAAATTACAAAAAAAAGTCATACGTATAATACACTCCTGGAAATGGAAAAAAGAACACATTGACACCGGTGTGTCAGACCCACCATACTTGCTCCGGACACTGCGAGAGGGCTGTACAAGCAATGATCACACGCACGGCACAGCGGACACACCAGGAACCGCGGTGTTGGCCGTCGAATGGCGCTAGCTGCGCAGCATTTGTGCACCGCCGCCGTCAGTGTCAGCCAGTTTGCCGTGGCATACGGAGCTCCATCACAGTCTTTAACACTGGTAGCATGCCGCGACAGCATGGACGTGAACCGTATGTGCAGTTGACGGACTTTGAGCGAGGGCGTATAGTGGGCATGCGGGAGGCCAGGTGGATGTACCGCCGAATTGCTCAACACGTGGGGCGTGAGGTCTCCACAGTACATCGATGTTGTCGCCAGTGGTCGGCGGAAGGTGCACGTGCCCGTCGACCTGGGACCGGACTGCAGCGATGCACGGATGTACGCCAAGACCGTAGGATCCTACGCAGTGCCGTAGGGGACCGCACCGCCACTTCCCAGCAAATTAGGGACACTGTTGCTCCTGGGGTATCGGCGAGGACCATTCGCAACCATCTCCATGAAGCTGGGCTACGGTCCCGCACACCGTTAGGCCGTCTTCCGCTCACGCCCCAACATCGTGCAGCCCCCCTTTAGTGGTGTCGCGACAGGCATGAATGGAGGGACGAATGGAGATGTGTCGTCTTCAGCGATGAGAGTCGCTTCTGCCTTGGTGCCAATGATGGTCGTATGCGTGTTTGGCGCCGTGCAGGTGAGTGCCACAATCAGGACTGCATACGACCGAGGCACACAGGGCCAACACCCGGCATCATGGTGTGGGGAGCGATCTCCTACACTGGCCGTACACCACTGGTGATCGTCAAGGGGACACTGAATAGTGCACGGTACATCCAAACTGTCATCGAACCCATCGTTCTACCATTCCTAGACCGGCAAGGGAACTTGCTGTTCCAACAGGACAATGCACGTCCGCATGTATCCCGTGCCACCCAACGTGCTCTAGAAGGTGTAAGTCAACTACCCTGGCCAGCAAGATCTCCGGATCTGTCCCCCATTGAGCATGTTTGGGACTGGATAAAGCATCGTCTCACGCGGTCTGCATTGCTGCGAAAGGTGGATATACACTGTACTAGTGCCGACATTGTGCATGCTCTGTTGCCTGTGTCTATGTGCCTGTGGTTCTGTCAGTGTGATCACGTGATGTATCTGACCCCAGGAATGTGTCAATAAAGTTTCCCCTTCCAGGGACAATGAATTCACGGTGTTCTTATTTCAATTTCCAGGAGTGTATGTAAAAGAGGTCATAGGGAGCACTGTCGTCCTCTTTTTTCCAGACTCAGAATACTTACAATTATAAATCTATACATCTATGTGTCTGTACTCTATATTAAAAATAATATTTCAGAATTTATTGCCAGAAGGGAAATACACAAACACAACACCAAGGCTAATGGTAATTTAGACATACCGCACCACAGATTAGCGAGAACAGGAAATTCCCACAAAGTTAACCCACTCAAAATGTTCAATAAACTGTCAGTTCATGTTCAGTCTATGGATACAAATTCTTTTAAAATTAACTGGTACAGCTGGCTGTCAGATCATCCATTCTATGACATTAAAAAATTCTCTGAGATGCCTGAGGAGAATATAAGCATTTAAAAGTTGTCTGTAGTTAAACATATTATTTTGTGCTGTGGTTAATCGTGTGTAATTAAAAAGTTTATACTATAAACAATAATACACCATATTATATTAGATTATAAGATAGCTTGTTGCGTTAACTTTTAAAAGCTATCCTTTGTAATTTGGTACACTGCCATGCTTCAAATGTGTTCTATAATGTATTGACAGAAGTTTATTTTATTATTCTGTATGTACTAGTACATCTTGTATGACAAAGCCAATATCATTGTAAAATGATCTATGGTGAATAAAATTCTTGATTCTTGAGATGACATGCTTCTCATGCTGTCCTAACATGCCTCAGTACAGAGGGTGTTTGACTGTTGCCAGGGCCAGTCCATTCTCCAGAGATCTCACCCAGTGAAAACATTTGTTTGTGGGATACTGAGAGATTGGCACACCTACTAAATGACTACCTCAAGTAGCATGGAATGATGTGCCTGTGTCTGTCATCAAAGCACTGTATACTAATTTCACACCATGTACACCATTCCTTTAACAAATTTAATAATGTATTCTTTCATGAGCACTGCATATTCAATAAGTAAATTTTCGTTAATTTACATTCTTCCCAGTGACTCAGTTTTAATGATCAGCAATGTACAAAAGTACACAAAACTATAATTCTGGCTCTGTTTTGTCCTTAAGAAAGGTACTAATACTTGAAAAATCTAGGGCAGTTTTGTGTACTTTTACCTTCTTTATGTATCTACTAGCAGTACTAAAAATTTGGCCTCTGAAATGTAAGTGCTGGCCAGATATTCTGTCTCATAATTTTGTAGAATTTATAAACAGAACTGTCTGAACTGTTTCTTCTTGTTTCTATATAAATAAAAAAAACTCAGAGTCAACACAACTTATGGCAAATGAAGTAATGCACAAACCTGCAACCATTTATTGCATTTAGGGAATTTAGTTACATTTTCTACACTTGGCTTGCACATCATGCCTTTCCAGATGACATCTCTCCATATGCCCCTCCTGCACCCATCCTCCTACTCCATGCATTACTGTACTGTAGAAGACTAAGGTGCAAGACCTGTTACATACGTCCAACCACTACTGCCTATTCCATCCATAGCACCAACACTTACTACAATATCAGGAACAGAGTCAAGTAACAAAGGAGTCGAACACAGTGCACTACTTTGGATGCATAGAGAAATCTGTGCAAACTGTCCATAGTGATGAAGGGCTAACTAGATTTTCCTATTGTAGAGAATGAGCTTCAGCAAAATGAGGTTGACTTTATAACATCGCAGGTTGTTCTGAGCAAACATTTGTTTTAGGATAGCTTGCTGTATGTAACTTTGGGGGCTGACATCTAGCAGCCTACCAGGGAGACACACATGCATCTGTCACTGCCTGCCGTGGGAAAACTATTCAGTGTGTCTTACTGAACGTGCTCATTCAAAACCTATAACAATCTAAATAAAGGATAGTAGTTTGTGTATAATCACTTTCAAAATTTGTATACTGTGCTTTGTTATTAATAGAAAGGTGGTGTGAAAATCTCAGCTTTCTGGTGGGCATATTTTAAGAGAGAGAAAAATTTACTTTTAAGTTAGAAAAACTATACTTAAGAAAGGAAATCCACCTGGGAACATTTATGACTTGTTTTTGGTTGTTAATTGAAACACTCACCTGAAGTATTAGGTATAGAATTATTTAATTGAAATTTAATTTAAAAATTTCAAATACCTTACAATTTTCATAGTATGAAATCTACACTCATGCTCATAAATTAAGCATAATTGCAGAATGTGGTGCCACACAATGTGGCACTACACAAAACTGGCGCTAATAGCATAGGCACATAGGGAACACACACGACAGATCTTTAAGACCACGGTATTGGTGATAAGTTGAGAAAGCCATCCCAAAACACATGTGCTACAAAGTGCCACTGTTTCCTGTGCATGTACCCCAACATCAATATGGGAAATGGTCACCATGCACATGTACACAGGCCGCACAATGGGTTGGCATACTTTGGATCAGGTGTTCGAGCAGCTGCTGGGGTATAGCCTCCCATTCTTGCACCAGTGCCTGTCGGAGCTCATAAAGTGTCCTAGGGGCTTGAAGACATGCAGCAATACATCGACTGAGAGCATCCCAGATGTGCTCGATGGGATTTAGGTCTTGAGAACAGGCAGGCCACTCCATTCACCTGATATCTTCTGTTTCAAGGTACTCTTCCATGATGGTTGCTTGGTGGGGCTGTGCGTTATCATCTACCAGGAGGAACGTGAGACCTGCTGCACCCCTGAAAAGGTGGACATACTGGTGCAAAATGACATCCTGATACACATGACCTGTTACAGTTCCTCTGTCAAAGACATGCAGGGGTGTATGTGCACCAATCATAATCCCACCCCACACCATCAAACCATGACCTACATACAGGTCCCTTTCAAGGACATTAAGGGGTGGTATCTAGTTCTTGTTTTACACCAGATGAAAACCCAGCCAGAATCACTGTTCAGACTATACCTGGACTCGTCCGTGAACATAACGTGGGACCACTGTTCTAATGACCATGTGCTGTGTTCTTGACACCAGGCTTTACGGGCTCTCCTGTGACCAGGGGTCAGTGGAACGCACCTTGCAGGTCTCTGGGCGAATAAACCATGTCTGTTCAGTCGACTGTAGACTGTGTGTCTGGAGACAACTGTTCCTGTGGCTGCGGTAATGTCTTGAGTAAGGCTACCTGCAGTACTCTGTGACTGTCTGTGGGCACTGATGGTGAGACAGCAGACTTATTGTGGTGTTGTACACTGTGGATGTCCCATACTGTACCACCCAGACAAATCTGTCTGCTGGAATTGTTGCCATAATCTTGAGATCATACTTTGTGGCTCATGGACCTACTGTGTTTCACCAGCCACCTGTCATCCTAGTAGTCTACCCCTCATAACGTCATCAATATGTGTTCTTTAAGCCAGTTTGAAAACACAGTCACCATTAGCATGTCTGAAAACATCTGCGCACTCACTCACTGCACCATACTGTGACATGCACCAACGCACCTCCACATATGTGGACTGCTGCCAGTGCCACCGTGTGATGACCACAGGTCAAATGCACTGCATGGTCATACCCCGAGGTGATTTAAACCCACAAACGGCCCACCAGGGTGTTGTTTCACCATGTATCAGCATTATCCTTAATTTATGAGCATGAGTGTAGAATAACTTCAGAAAGAACTATTAAAATAAATATTTATTTTACTATGTGTTATGTGAACGTGTGAGTAAATGAGAGTGTGTATGTGGGACATTCGTCAAATTTCAATATTGCATTATATTTGATCAATACAGGCTGGGATTGTTTTAGAGCTCAGAAAAGAAAATGGCAATCTATAATTTCAAGCTTATTCTTTACTTGTTTTGTGCCATTTCCAATCACAACTCGGCCAGCTGTTTGATGATTTTTCCTGTCTCAGAAAGATAATTGCTTTCTTTCAGAACTGTTCTGCTTAGTGCATGTTCAGCTTTCTTAGTTTACAAAAGAATGATTTATTTTATTTACAACACTGTTGTAACTTGACATGTGTAACGTTGTTATTTACTGAGTTTTCGTGTAAACTGATGAACAATAATAAAAACTTATTTTTATGAGCGATACTGCATGTGATCTGTGTGGTATCATGATGTCACATTGTGTAAACTATAAGCTTTTATCCCTACATGAAACTGTCATTTCATTATTTTAGCAGCTTCAGGCGGCCTTTCAGTAGCTGAGCAGGTAGCTCAGTTGGATCAGAACTTTGAAAACAGTCCATTCCTAAATTGGAAACATAAATAATAAAAATGTCTTTCAAAGAAAACATCAAATTTGTTTTAAACAGCTGCAGTAATGAATCCTAGATTAAATATTTGTATATTTATTTTAAATGGACTCCAAATCTGAATGGTTATGTCACTATCTTTACTGCAGAAGAACCCAGGTTCAGTCCCCAGTACCTCCTCATACATTTTCTGAGATAGGGACGTCTGGTACAGGGTTCAGTCAATCATTGTGAGGAGGCCAAGTGTGGAACTGCTTGAATAGAAGCATTGACGTAATAGCTGAAGGAATTGTTGTCAAACAGATCACATGTCACCTGATCATAGATCACTTCTCATACTGTTTTGTAGGCTTCAGTTTCTCAGTTGGAGCAGTCCTAATACTTGACCTGTGACTGATGTTTTATTTTTGCATTGATTCTATCATTTACTTGATAAGATAAAGTATGCAAATTGTTTCTTTCTGATGTCACATTGTGTAAATTAAAAGTTTTTAACCTCTGTTATTAGACTCTTACATGAAACTGTCATTTCATTATTTAACAGCTTCAGGAGGCCTTTCAACAGCTGAGCAGATAGCCCAGCTGGATCAGAACTTTGAGTTAATGATTGGACCTGATTTAAGGCTGCCTACAGCAGAACAGAGAACACAAGGTGCTCGTGAAGTGAGGAGCTTCTACTATGGAGATGCAACTATAACTCTGCAGCAGAACAGCACAACAGTTGCTGTAAGTTAGACTTCAAATTCAAATTAAATTTGTGGAGTTAGTATTGTTTTATAAAATTATGCTTGCTAGACTGTGATGCTCACATTCTCTGCTGGCCCGAGTGGTCGAGCAGTTCTAGGCGCTACAGTCTGGAACTGCGTGACCGCTACGGTTGCCGGTTCGAATCCTGCCTCGGGCATGGATGTGTGTGGTGTCCTTAGGTTAGTTAGGTTTAAGTAGTTCTAAGTTCTAGGGGACTGATGACCACAGCAGTTAAGTCCCATAGTGCTCAGAGCCATTTTTTTCACATTGTCTCACTAAAATCAATTTTTGCATTCTGTGACATTTGGATTATGTCAGAACAACTAAACGAAAATCAACTCTTTAAATATCGAAAGGTATTGTGTTTGACCCTATGACCTCCCACCAAAATCTCAATTGAATTTGCCTGTGCCATCATGCCTGACATGAGTTCAGTGCTACAGGTCCCTTCATGTCTTGTAGAAGTTGGGAATGCATAGTTAGTGTCTCCAGGTTTGAAGTAGCAGGTCTGCAGAAATTTTTCCATAATGTATTTCATGAAGTTAATCAATACAAATTAAGAAAAGGCTATTAACTTCAATAGTCTTCATCATTTACTTTTGCTTCTTGCTCCACTCATGTATCATACATATTAAAACTTAAATGTGGGAGTGAACTTCATGTAAACCTTTCATACACATAGAAATTACAAACAGTTCTTTCCCATAACACATATGACCAGCAACTAGCAACTCTGTTTTTCCATGCCAAACATGACATATCTTTCCAAACTCAGCACAGTTTCTACACATGGTCTAATTTGTGAATGTCACTGACAGTTATTCAGATATAGGTTAAATATTAACCAGATGTCACTAAATTTAACATAATATTTCCATTTCTGTGTAATGATCAAATTCTATGCAAATACAATTTAGCATTTCTGTTCCCAGTAGCCCAATTGATTTGACCAGGCAGGTTGTTGTTGATACCCTTAAAGACAACATTACAATTTAATGTTGTCTAATTCCTGAACACAATTTTCAGGTTTTAAATACTGTTTTAGTGTTACAAAAACTAAACGTAATTAATTTAGGAGTAAAGGAGACCACTTACCTAATAACAGAAGTGTTGAGTCATCATAACAGAGAAAGAAAATTTGCTAGCTTTTGGAAGACACGAATACCTTACAAGTGGTGAAATAGTCTTCAGTGAAGAAGAAAGCAAGTGAGAACAAACTGAATTTAAATATTAAAATTAAAGAGTTAATCATAATGTGCCACGAAAAAACTAAAAAAGAAGTGAAAGAGTACACACTGTTGAGTAGCAAGTAGGAACCAGCATAGTAAACCAACTGGATGAAATTAAGCTTTTAAGAAATTGTGAAGTGAAAACCAGGATAAATTTACATGATGAACAACAACAGAAATCACAAGAATGCTGTGGAACAATTTTCAAGATTACAGAGAATACTACACCATGCAGCCCCAGCAGTTCAAGACAATAAAAAGTAAATATCACAAAAAGAAACAATGCCATAGTTTTTCCTAGCATTGCTGCAGAAGAATTTTTGAGAGCAACAGTGGTATTTTTGAGTGTGGAAAAGTATGCAGACATGTAGAATATCAAATACATGACCTATACATAGAGTAACAACATTATATTGAACACGAGTGCATGGAACATCCACACAACAAGAGAAAAACAGATCACAGAGGTTACCAAACAGAGGGACAGAGAGGGAGGGAGAGAGAGAGAGAGAGAGGGGGGGGGGGGGAGGGAGGGAGTGCTTCCACCACAAAGAACAAAGTTGCTATCGCTGGTCAGTGATGGTGTTGTTGTGGTTGATAGCCACCACAGTGACCCCTGTGCCCCTCCCCCCACCTACCCCCCCCCCCCTCTCCCCAGCATGCAAATCATGGGGGAGGAAGTGAAGGAGCTGCACTACAAATGTCAATGAGGTGACATGGCAGTTGGGCCGTATCGGGAGTCATGTATGATAAGATGATTGATCAGCCACTTTGTGGTTGGGCCAGAAGGTGGCAATTTCTTGTAGGTGTGAATCTCTTCTGACCATGCATTTTATCACTGGGACAGAAACCAGGCCTGGTTGGATGTTTCAGATAGGTGATGACATGTTGATGCACATGGCCAGTCGTGCCATGGCTGGCACTTTCACGAGACATGACAAGGCCATTCCTGAAGTTGTTCTGAGTGTCATATGAATGCTAAATAGGCAGAATATCTGTGACTGATGAGGAAACATCCAGTGTGTCTGCATGGGGCCCCAGTGGTGCAATTGAAGAGATGGGGGTGGGGTGTCAGTGACAAGGATGTCAGCATGTGGAAGCCATGCATACCAGAGGGACTTTGATGACATCAAAGTGAAAGCATATGTTTAGTGGGTGGTGCAATTGATGCAAGTTGCTAATTTATTAGCCTGTTCAAACTACAATGGTCGTGGCCTGGAAGCTGAGAGGGGGCAGGAATGCTGGGTACTGGTCTGTTTTGGGTCATGGTCGAAATTGGTGTATGCTGAGATGCACTCATATAGTCTAACATTTTTGTCCAGAACTGTTGTGTCAGGAAGAGTCACCAAAGTTGTCGGTGACAGCTGGAGGTGAATACTGCAACTGACAGTGGTTGCACCAGGATCATGTTGAGTTCAAGTCCTCTGATGTTTCTCAAATGTGGCATTGTAGAACACTGTCAGTCTTTAGTAGGTGTTAACTGAATGTGGAACCAGATGAAAGTAGTCAATGGAGTCAATGGAGTAGGTGATGTCATGTGAAGATCTGGAACAGATGGTAATGGAGCTGCATTCCAGTGAGCCATGCAGAAGAGACATGGGAATAGTGTGCTGCCCAACCAGAGAGGCACACCCAAAGATACCAGTGCTGGAGGAGAAACACAGTGTACTGTCGTTTGTGTTTTGTTGCATGTCTGGGACTAGACAGTGCAGAGGTAGGGTGGAGTAGCGAATGGGCATGGTCGGACATTGTGTAGGCATGACCAGTCAGTGGCACTATGCTTACCTGTACGCTGCCACACTTGTCATCATGATGGTTGAGTGTCAAGACTGTGAGCTAGTTGCATGCCATAGTGAGGGCAGCAGATGTGTCATTACTATGTTGTGGGAGCAACACGATCTCCATATGGAATGTGTCGGCATAGTGTTAGTGAATCACCAGGAACTCATCAGATGAGGAGGCACACTGCTTGAGTATGTCAATGGATGTATGACTGTCTTCCAGCTGTTTGTCTTGAACATTTGATGTACCAGCTGGGGTGGATGCACTATGGCAAAACTTTCTGCGATACAGTGGCCCATGTACAAGTACAGGAGCTCAGCATAATGTACAAACAAGAAGAGGTGGGACTGGCATTAAAAGTGCATCACTAGTTCTGGTTTTATGATGTCCTTATGGGTGACTGTCAGTGTGAGGCAGCAAGGTAATGATGCTCGCAGAGTTTGGGTCATGGGTCTGTGAACTGTGGTCAGTGAGCTGGAAGCTTCATGCATTTGCAATGCTGTAGTTTCATCTGTTCTTGTTGAGCTGTCAAGTGCTATTGAATTGATGTCAGAGCTGATATCTGCTCGAAAATGGTTCATTGGGAGTGGGACAGGTTGGAGTGGACAGAAATGTTGCAAGCATTATTGAGTAACTATAAACCAGACAACAGCACACGAAGATCTGTCAGTGTATGGGGTGTTGTCGCAGAGCTCAAAGTAATTTGTTTAGATGGGTTGCAGGTCACTGGACTAAGACAATGTGGAGACACACATTGAATGATGCTGATAGAACTGGCTCTGCTAAAGTGTGGCAGATTTCGTCATGTGTGGGGGTTATGCAGGGGTGACATGGTTGATGATGATCCACACAGATGAGAGCATAGCATGCTCAGTGGTTTTCTGCTCAGAATGGGCACAACACAGATGGAGATGTTCTGCACAGATGCAGGCACAGGACAATTAGTGGGACAGGGTTTTGATGTATGAAGGTTGTTGCTCCAGTCATAGCTTGAAGCAATCAAGTGGAGTCAGTCAGACTTGGCCTCTACATGAAATGAAACAAACCAAGACTGATTCTGTGGCACATGGTAGCCAGCATTGTTGTCAACAATGTGAATACCATGTTGGTGGCCCCTGGAACATTCTTGATGTGAATGTTCATTCCCAACATGACTAGATAGAAATAAATTGTTCACAATCAAACACCAGGTTTGAGGCTGCTCCAGATGAAACTGGATATTTTGCATGGTCATGAATGAAATCCAGGCAACCACCAGCAGCGAAGATCAAGGAAACAAATTCAGGTATGGTGCAGCAGATATGCTGCCTTTGACAAATGTATTTTTGCAAATAGGATACTACAATGGAGTTCCACACTTTCAGGGCTAGCACCATTAGTAGAACCACAGTCCTGAAGCATTTCACTTACACAATTGCTGTCTATAGATGATGGAAGAGTCAGTTGAGAAGCACTGCACTGTCCAGAATGGGAACCATCTGCATGACATGTGAATTTCAGTGGCCAGTGGTTATGTGCAGGTCACATTTTTGTAACAGTATCAGTGTGAGTTTTACCTTGTATAAAGTCATTGTGAATCACTGACATCAGCAGTGTGGGAAATCAAGATATGGGTGGGTGTAGAATATTGAATATATGATCTGTATTTAGAATAATACCACTTTATTGAAAACAATTACACTAGACATCTGCACAAAAACAGAGCACATTGCTTTCTAAGCAGTCATACAGAGTTGTAATCTACCCCCTCCTTCTTACTTCCATCTATAGTCCACATTACACAATGTCTTTTATGAAGATTTGAGAGGAATGTAGATTAAAATAAACTTCCTAATTTATTTGGCTTGTCATGTTCAGTTGGCTCCAGTTCTTCTTTTCTAGGGGTCTAATTCTAGAAGTTGAAAAATGTCACATTAGGTCCTCATGGTTGGTCTGAACTATATAATCTGTAGATTGTTGTTGCAACATTTTTTTAAACGTAAATACATTTTCTCACATTTGAGTATGTCATACAGTATCATGATTTTTCACATTAACAAAGCCAAAATTGCATTGTTTGCACAAAAATACTTCCAATCACATCAGAGGCATGCTAATGACTCTCACACTCTGAGCAAATTACAATATGCCAAAGGGTTTATGATTCTTCTTAACAAATGAATCGCTATTAGTTTTTGTTACATTATTAATTTTGATTATTATTTCATATAAACACAGTAAACAGCACAGGGAAGTGTAATTAATAAGAGAAATTTTAAGTGTGCCAGTAATTCATAATTTCAAATGTTTCTTAAAAAAATGAATTTTAACTGTACACTCAGAACTAGTACTTGTTGATTATAGCATTGAAACTAAAATATTTTATAAATTAATACTTTTTCATAAATTTTACCTTGAAATATAATATACTGTGTTTATAAATTAATACCTTGTCATAAATTTTACCTTGAAATATAATATACTGTGCTTAAAACTATATAAAAGTTTTCAGAAAAGCTGTTGAGATAATACTGAACTGTCCAAAATTCAGAAAATAATACTGGTATCGACAGTTGCTGCCTAGGAAAAGTAATGCTAGAGGAGGATGTCCCATTAAAACATTCCATTCACATTATATGGAAACAATGTGTTTACAATATTTTGTGACCTACTATAAGATTTGCCAAATGGTGTACAAAATGATGCCAAAAGATAGAATACAGATTGTTGAAGTTAAATTCCAAAATTACAAAAAAATTTTCGGTTGTATGATCATCACTTCCCTATGAACATAAGTATAGGTTAGCTTGTAAAAAGCTGGGAAAGATGTAGAAGGAAATACACAGCACCTGACAAATTTCTAATAACAACACACAGAGTTCTTCTTGCTGACAGTTTGTCTATAGTCCAAATAAGTGTAAAACATGAGTGGTGAAATGGCAAAATTAACATGCGGTGATAATTTCCAAAATGATGGACAAAACTCACATGAAGTTGCTCTAACATATCTAGCTTCATAGAGAAAGGTGTAACCTAGTGCAACCTTTAAGTTTCTCTCAGCATTTCTATGAATGAGGTTTAAGTGTCTGTTAATGATACATAAAAATGAATACTAAAATATTACAGACAAATGTTACCGTAATAACACAATGTAAATGAAAATAATGCAAAAGTGAAACATTGTTCCTGCAAACATAGTAAATACCACAAACGTATGAATATTAACCCTCATAAAGTAGAATTCAGATGTGTAGAGGTATCTGATACACAACATATTACAGAAAATGTAAGAAAAATGTATACTATACAAGTCGTTATCTATTCCTATATGAGGACATGGTATTCAGATTTTCAAATCTCTGGAACATTCTGTCCCAAGAGAAATGATACAATGTCAAAACTACAACATTACAATACTAAATTATAGAAATAAATGCAGAGGTAATGTAAAGTACTAGAATTACAAATTGCAAGTTTACACCAAAAATGAAAAAAATACACTCCTGGAAATGGAAAAAAGAACACATTGACACCGGTGTGTCAGACCCACCATACTTGCTCCGGACACTGCGAGAGGGCTGTACAAGCAATGATCACACGCACGGCACAGCGGACACACCAGGAACCGCGGTGTTGGCCGTCGAATGGCGCTAGCTGCGCAGCATTTGTGCACCGCCGCCGTCAGTGTCAGCCAGTTTGCCTTGGCATACAGAGCTCCATCGCAGTCTTTAACACTGATAGCATGCCGCGACAGCGTGGACGTGAACCGTATGTGCAGTTGACGGACTTTGAGCGAGGGCGTATAGTGGGCATGCGGGAGGCCGGGTGGATGTACCGCCGAATTGCTCAACACGTGGGGCATGAGGTCTCCACAGTACATCGATGTTGTCGCCAGTGGTCGGCGGAAGGTGCACGTGCCCGTCGACCTGGGACCGGACCGCAGCGACGCACGGATGCACGCCAAGACCGTAGGATCCTACGCAGTGCCGTAGGGGACTGCACTGCCACTTCCCAGCAAATTAGGGACACTGTTGCTCCTGGGGTATCGGCGAGGACCATTCGCAACCGTCTCCATGAAGCTGGGCTACGGTCCCACACACCGTTAGGCCATCTTCCGCTCACGCCCCAACATCGTGCAGCCCGCCTCCAGTGGTGTCGCGACAGGCGTGAATGGAGGGACGAATGGAGACGTGTCGTCTTCAGTGATGAGAGTCGCTTCTGCCTTGGTGCCAATGATGGTCGTATGCGTGTTTGGCGCCGTGCAGGTGAGTGCCACAATCAGGACTGCATACGACCGAGGCACACAGGGCCAACACCCGGCATCATGGTGTGGGGAGCGATCTCCTACACTGGCCGTACACCACTGGTGATCGTCGAGGGGACACTGAATAGTGCACGGTACATCCAAACCATCATCGAACCCATCGTTCTACCATTCCTAGACCAGCAAGGGAACTTGCTGTTCCGACAGGACAATGCACGTCCGCATGTATCCCGTGCCACCCAACGTGCTCTAGAAGGTGTAAGTCAACTACCCTGGCCAGCAAGATCTCCGGATCTGTCCCCCACTGAGCATGTTTGGGACTGGATGAAGCGTCGTCTCACGCGGTCTGCACGTCCAGCACGAACGCTGGTCCAATTGAGGCGCCAGGTGGAAATGGCATGGCAAGCCGTTCCACAGGACTACATCCAGCATCTCTACGATCGTCTCCATGGGAGAATAGCAGCCTGCATTGCTGCGAAAGGTGGATATACACTGTACTAGTGCCGACATTGTGCATGCTCTGTTGCCTGTGTCTATGTGCCTGTGGTTCTGTCAGTGTGATCATGTGATGTATCTGACCCCAGGAATGTGTCAATAAAGTTTCCCCTTCCTGGGACAATGAATTCATGGTGTTCTTATTTCAATTTCCAGGAGTGTATTAGGGCCTATGCTTACAATGTGGAAACCGACCAATGAATCCAAACCACACCAGGTACACACCAGCATAAATGTTTCAACATAACAAAAATAATGAAGTTCATAATCATATATCAATATGTTCATTCATATGTAAAGAATAATTAGAGGAAGCATCTAGCCTCAATCAATAGTTGCACACACTTCTTGAGTACATACACACAACGTCGCAATGACCATGGGTATCCAAAACAGAGTTAAGCATGAGTTTGCACACAACTCAAGTTCCAGTGAGATACAACAATGCAGGTAATCTGAGTCATTAATAGATTGGAATGGTGACATAATCAAGTAGCATGAAGACCAAAATCAGTGTGTGAAATCAGAAATGTATACATCTTGTTATACAGTCTATACACAATTTACAATCACAAACATAAATGTCTTCCACACTATTTGCTAATTGTTCATACAAACTAACCTACATACATACAAGCCTAAACAATTCATTTACAATTAAAAACAATACATACTGGGTGTTGAGATAAGAAAATTCATTGAAATGTATGACTACTAATCGAACAGTGCCTAATTTTATCAGATTCTGATAATTATTTACAACATGATTCACAGAATTTACTCCTGACCTTATTAAGTTCTACCATTTCTGTCTTGAACATAACAAATCATCAGTCATACAGCATCAACCCAACTCAAACAAGACTTAAAGTTACAAAATGTGTTGTGAAGTTAATCCCTCTACCCGAAAACACATACATTTATGTGGACTTACGCACAATAATAAACAAATAGTTCCATGAAATTTATAAAAATACAAGAATTTTGCATACAGGATAATTTCTTGGCTAACAATTTACCAATTTGAGTCACAAGACTGATGTAGTTGACAGATGCTTGAGTACTATTACTCAGTACCTGTGATCTCTTGAAAGTTGACTGGACCAACAAGGGTACAGCCATAGAGGACTTTGGGATTGGATCCACCTACATCTTTCAGTTTCCTCCCTAGATTTCTCATCACACACTCCAACAGATAAGTAATTTTCTTTCTAGCTTCCACATCAAATCCTGAAACATTGTTTCATGTACTAAATATGCTATTCAATACTTCCCTCACATCACATGGCATATGTTTCACCTGTCTGTATTGAAAACAGTAAGTATTCAGAATTTATGTCTAAATGGATTAAAAAGAGTTCACACATATGGTATTTTAATAAACAGAGCTAAATGCAATGAAAAAATGAACTAGTAAGGTAGTATACACATATATAATAAAGATATCTCAAAGTAACATCCCTTTAGCAACTAGTAGATTAAAAGAAATTATGTCCACAAGCTAGACAAGTCGGACTGCACTGACGCATCATCCGACAAATGCCTACATTATGAGATATGGACCATAGTCCATGATGTACTGACATAAGAATTCTGTGTTTAATGTACACGTGTGTTTGTTTGCACATATGAAATTTCAAGATATTATTCCTAATATTTACAGCACACAAGTCTTCACTCAGTTTACCACAACATCCATGGCTTTACCCAAAAGAGATCATGAAGCTTAAATTAAATCACTTTCTGTAGAGTACACAAGAATAATAATAATAATAATAATTAACACCAATAGCATTTTAAAATAAGAAATCTATCACTAGATATTTAATGGCATTTTCACATTTCAAAACTGTAAAAGATATATATATATATATATATATATATATATATATATATATATATATCTAAAAAGAAAGATGATGAAACTTACCAAACAAAAGCGCTGGCAGGTCGATAGACACACAAACAAACACAAACATACACACAAAATTCTAGCTTTCACAACCAATGGTTGCCTCGTCAGGAAAGAGGGAAGGAGAAGGAAAGACAAAAGGATATGGGTTTTAAGGGAGAGGGTAAGGAGTCATTCCAATCCCGGGAGCGGAAAGACTTACCTTAGGGGGAAAAAAGGACAGGTATACACTCGCACACACACACATATCCATCCACACATACACAGACACAAGCAGACATTTGTAAAGGCAAAGAGTTTGGGCATTTTTTGGGCAGAGATGTCAGTCGGGGCGGATGTACAGAGGCAAAGATGAAGTTGAAAGACAGGTGAGGTATGAGCGGCGGCAAATTGAAATTAGAAATTAGCGGAGATTGAGGCCTGGCGGATAGCGAGAAGAAAGGATATGCTGAAGGGCAAGTTCCCATCTCCGGAGTTCTGACAGGTTGGTGTTAGTGGGAAGTATCCAGATAACCCGGATGGTGTAACACTGTGCCAAGATGTGCTGGCCGTGCACCAAGGCATGTTTAGCCACAGGGTGATCCTCATTACCAACAAACACTGTCTGCCTGTGTCCATTCATGCGAATGGACAGTTTGTTGCTGGTCATTCCCACATAGAACGCTTCACAGTGTAGGCAGGTCAGTTGGTAAATCACGTGGGTGCTTTCACACGTGGCTCTGCCTTTGATCGTGTACACCTTCCGGGTTACAGGACTGGAATAGGTGGTGGTGGGAGGGTGCATGGGACAGGTTTTACACCGGGGGCGGTTACAGGGGTAGGAGCCAGAGGGTAGGGAAGGTGGTTTGGGGATTTCATAGGGATGAACTAAGAGGTTGCGAAGGTTAGGTGGACGGCGGAAAGACACTCTTGGTGGAGTGGGGAGGATTTCATGAAGGATGGATCTCATTTCAGGGCAGGATTTGAGGAAGTCGTATCCCTGCTGGAGAGCCACATTCAGAATCTGATCCAGTCCCGGAAAGTATCCTGTCACAAGTGGGGCACTTTTGGGGTTCTTCTGTGGAAGGTTCCGGGTTTGAGGAGATGAGGATGTGGCTCTGGTTATTTGCTTCTGTACCAGGTCGGGAGGGTAGTTACGGGATGCAAAAGCTGTTTTCAGGTTGTTGGTGTAATGGTTCAAGGATTCCGGACTGGAGCAGATTCGTTTGCCACGAAGACCTAGGCTGTAGGGAAGGGACCGTTTGATGTGGAATGGGTGGCAGCTGTCATAATGGAGGTACTGTTGCTTGTTGGTGGGTTTAATGTGGACGGACGTGTGAAGCTGGCCATTGGACAGGTGGAGGTCAACGTCAAGGAAAGTGGCATGGGATTTGGAGTAGGACCAGGTGAATCTGATGGAACCAAAGGAGTTGAGGTTGGAGAGGAAATTCTGGAGTTCTTCTTCACTGTGAGTCCAGATCACGAAAATGTCATCAATAAATCTGTTACAGATTTATACAGATTTATTGATGACATTTTCGTGATCTGGACTCACAGTGAAGAAGAACTCCAGAATTTCCTTTCCAACCTCAACTCCTTTGGTTCCATCAGATTCACCTGGTCCTACTCCAAATCCCATGCCACTTTCCTTGACGTTGACCTCCACCTGTCCAATGGCCAGCTTCACACGTCCGTCCACATTAAACCCACCAACAAGCAACAGTACCTCCATTATGACAGCTGCCACCCATTCCACATCAAACGGTCCCTTCCCTACAGCCTAGGTCTTCGTGGCAAACGAATCTGCTCCAGTCCGGAATCCTTGAACCATTACACCAACAACCTGAAAACAGCTTTTGCATCCCGTAACTACCCTCCCGACCTGGTACAGAAGCAAATAACCAGAGCCACATCCTCATCTCCTCAAACCCGGAACCTTCCACAGAAGAACCCCAAAAGTGCCCCACTTGTGACAGGATACTTTCCGGGACTGGATCAGATTCTGAATGTGGCTCTCCAGCAGGGATACGACTTCCTCAAATCCTGCCCTGAAATGAGATCCATCCTTCATGAAATCCTCCCCACTCCACCAAGAGTGTCTTTCCGCCGTCCACCTAACCTTCGCAACCTCTTAGTTCATCCCTATGAAATCCCCAAACCACCTTCCCTACCCTCTGGCTCCTACCCCTGTAACCGCCCCCGGTGTAAAACCTGTCCCATGCACCCTCCCACCACCACCTATTCCAGTCCTGTAACCCGGAAGGTGTACACGATCAAAGGCAGAGCCACGTGTGAAAGCACCCACGTGATTTACCAACTGACCTGCCTACACTGTGAAGCGTTCTATGTGGGAATGACCAGCAACAAACTGTCCATTCGCATGAATGGACACAGGCAGACAGTGTTTGTTGGTAATGAGGATCACCCTGTGGCTAAACATGCCTTGGTGCACGGCCAGCACATCTTGGCACAGTGTTACACCATCCGGGTTATCTGGATACTTCCCACTAACACCAACCTGTCAGAACTCCGGAGATGGGAACTTGCCCTTCAGCATATCCTTTCTTCTCGCTATCCGCCAGGCCTCAATCTCCGCTAATTTCTAATTTCAATTTGCCGCCGCTCATACCTCACCTGTCTTTCAACTTCATCTTTGCCTCTGTACATCCGCCCCGACTGACATCTCTGCCCAAAAAATGCCCAAACTCTTTGCCTTTACAAATGTCTGCTTGTGTCTGTGTATGTGTGGATGGATATGTGTGTGTGTGCGAGTGTATACCTGTCCTTTTTTCCCCCTAAGGTAAGTCTTTCCGCTCCCGGGATTGGAATGACTCCTTACCCTCTCCCTTAAAACCCATATCCTTTTGTCTTTCCTTCTCCTTCCCTCTTTCCTGACGAGGCAACCATTGGTTGTGAAAGCTAGAATTTTGTGTGTATGTTTGTGTTTGTTTGTGTGTCTATCGACCTGCCAGCGCTTTTGTTTGGTAAGTTTCATCATCTTTCTTTTTAGATATATTTTTCCCACGTGGAATGTTTCCCTCTATTATATTTATATATATATATATATATATATATATATATATATATATATATATATATGTGGATGGATATGTGTGTGTGTGCGAGTGTATACCCGTCCCTTTTTCCCCCTAAGGTAAGTCTTTCCGCTCCCGGGATTGGAATGACTCCTTACCCTCTCCCTTAAAACCCACATCCTTTCGTCTTTTCCTCTCCTTCCCTTTTTCCTGATGAGGCAACAGTTTGTTGCGAAAGCTTGAATTTTGTGTGTGTGTTTGTGTTTGTTTGTGTGTCTATCGACCTGCCAGCACTTTCGTTCAGTAAGTCACATCTTCTTCGTTTTTAGATATATATATATATTACAGAATTATATAATTATATAGTTGTATGAACCTTCAAATGTAGTGTGGCATAGACTTAAACTCAGTCAATGCACAAGACAGGATTTTGGAGATCACATAATCTTACATACTACATTCCTGACAAAGGAGAAAGAAAAAAAAAAGATAGTTATGGAATTTGTCTATAAGCTTTCAGTTCAGTGATATTGTGTAACCCAAACAACTTCTTGGATTTAGGATACACATGTCTCTATGCACCAGGATTCAGATTTTCAAGAATTTCAAATGGTCCTATATAAATATCAAAGAATTTCTTTATCTCAGATGTCAACACTTTAGATTTCTCTTTGGTTTTCACCAATACAATATCTCCTACCTTGAAAATCTGCCACTACCATCATGTCTCTGCTTTCTCCTATCCTCCTGCTTTTTCATCATCTCCCTGACACACTCTTTTCTCTCTTGCGATGACAGAATTTTACATGGTGGAAACTCAGCAGAAATAAAGTTAGCTGACCTGCAATTAAACGTGATTTGAAGTGGTGAAAACCTGTTGAAGAATGTTGTAAGCTGTTCATAATATCCTCAAAATCACTGACATATTGTATCCAACTGGTATGATTTTTACTACAATATGTTCTAAACAGTCTTCTAATTTCTCTTGTATATCTTACTGCAGGATTACTCAATGGATGGTACACTGAGGCTAGAATATGCATTATTTTAGTATGATCAACAATGTCTTTCCAAGCCGGTGAGGTAATCTGAAAACTATTGTCAGATAAAATTGGTTTAGGAGTACCCACTATATTCTGTTATTTTTGATGTTATGGGTGTAAGTGATATTGGTTGATAGTTACCTGGTGATGATATATCTCCTTCTTTATGTACTGGTTTAACTGCAGATATTTTTAAACATTCTGGACGATTACCTTCATTTAAAATTTTGTTGATTATTTAGTCAGTGGTGTTAGAATTTGATTTCTGATATACTCAATAACATCGTTTGAGAAACCACAGTAATGCTCTGCTCCAGAATTACTGAACCTAGCTATTGGTTCATTGAACATCTTCTCAGTTACACAAGTCCAGTGAAAGCTGTCTGTCTGCTTACTATTCATTTCCGGCAGCAGTGCCTCTGCCTTGCACACATTCTCCATTATGCTGTTATCTGGTTGAGGACTGACAAAATGTGCATTTAGCATATCAGGTTGAATTGGCATCTGGTATAGTTTATCATCACAATTAGTTTCTGTTTAAATAGTGTTGAAAATGGCTGTGATGTGGAATCTGAGTGGGATACGGTCAAATGGGGGGTGCCCCAGGGATCAGTGTTCCTTATTTATATAAATGATGTGTCCTCTACTATTACCGGAAACTCTAAAGTATTTTTGTTTGCTGATGACACTAGCTTCGAAGCAAAGGATGTTGTGTGCAACATTGGCTCTGTTTCAGATCATGCAGTTCATGACATAAGTTCATTGCTTGTAGAAAATAAACTAATGCTAAATCACAGTAAGACACATTTTTTACATTTTACAACACACAATTCAACAAAACATGATGTTTTAATTTCACTGAGTGGGCGTATGATTAGTGAAACTTAACAGTTAAAATTTCTAGGTGTTCAGAAAGACAGTAAACTTTCATGGAAAGCCCATGTTCAGGATCTTGTTCAAAGACGTAATGCCACCATTTTTACTATTCAAACAGCATCTGAAGTAAGTGATCATTTGACATGAAAATTATTGTACTTTGCTTATTTTCATCAAAGTTCTCCTCATTCTGTGTTAATGTTTGTAGGCTTCTAAATAAAAGATTCTGTGGCAGATGGATAGACCGAGATGGACCAGTTCCTTGCTCCCCATAGTCTCTTGGTCTCTGGACATAAACCCACTACAGTTTTATTCGTGGGGGTATTTGAAAGCTCTTGGGTACTGAACCCTGGTACAAGATGTACAGAGTCTTCATGTCCATATTGTGGAAGGCTATTCTAATGGGACCCCTTCCTGCCTATAACCGAAATTTTGTTAAATTCCCAACTAAATAAAGTCCAGATACAATTCTATTGGAAATTTCCAGACATAGAATTAATTAAAGTTAATTGTAGGACAAGGAACTTAGAATAATTTTTCTACCACTGTTGCATGTAGAATGTCAATAATAAAAACAACACTCAACTTTCTGTTCAATGCCATAGTTACTGTTATTGCTGTATCTCATTATCTTAAAAAGAAAACAGGACAGTATGTTAATCATCATCTTGCAGTTATTACTGCAGCATAATTCCTTGATTTAATAAATTCATCAATAATTACTATTATCCGAGTTCTCCAAATGATGTATTTCAGGATAAAATGTACCTCCTTTAAAATGAAACAATGGATAATGTTACTCTGCTATGTATCCTTCACTTTTAAAGATCACAAGACACTTTTTTTCACTTCAATATACATTAACAAAGTATTCCACTGGTACATTAGAGGTGAGTTACTCAACTTTTCTCCATCACTTCTCACAACCTACTACTATTACTAGCTGCAGCATAAACGTAAACCAAAGATACATCTATATTGACAGCTGTGTATGACTCAGTACTGAGTATGACTCAGACTAATTTTTAATCATGAATAATATATGTGTAGAATAAATATGTCCATAAACAATTACTGTATTGTGATCTACCATTGGTTGTGGCTGTATTGTCACCTACAGTACTCCAGGATTACATAGCTGTAGTCTCATCATGCCACAAAAAGTATGCAATTCTCCATGGATACAGCAGCATGTCAGGGATTCAATGCAATGATGGATTGATGTCTGTACTCTTGCTAATGGAGAGAATTTAGAATAGTGTTTCAAACTGTGCTGAGTCTTCTTTTTCTGTGAGTTTCACATGATAAATGTGTTGAAGAGTTGTAGAAACTGAACTCTAAAATGGCAATAAAGTTTTTCTGGACCCATGTCCATGTAATATATTTTCTTCCTTTATGTATGAGAAATGTTTCCTGTAAGTTTGGCTACACCTTTTTGTTATACCCTGTATTTCTGGAATAACCACTTAATACTATTTCTTGAAATTTTGTTAGTAGCCTTTCATAAGATAGTTGGTGTTAAAATGTAACCACATTGTTGAGCTATGTGAGTTAATACTCAAGTTAGATTCTTGATGTTTGAAGAAATTGCGGTATCTGTTCCTTGCAGTTTGCTTCACCCGTAAATTAGATCCTGGACGCACCATAAAGTACAGGCTATATTTGTCACAGTTAATCAATTACTTTAAAAGTGGTGTAGCTGAAATGTGATATCCTCATATAATGTTTTTTATTCAGATCACAAATGACATCACATCAAACTTCTCAAAAACCGGACCAATCACTGACTCCCTTTGCCCATTGCAGACACACCTTATATATGTTTCAGCAATCATAATTTACTTGTTTACAACGATTGAAATGTTAATTTCAATGATTTCAAATAAAAGTTGCACAGTTTTTTATGAATGAGCTTCAGTATTTGGATTAACAAAACAGGATATTCCATGATAACAAACAGTTTGAAATAAAACATGTGACATAGCCAAAGATCAAATAGCATTTTAATTACAGTTCAGACCATGCAAAGAAAGTTGAGTCATCCATTTACCATAGCCACAATATGTGCTCATTGAGTTTACTTACTTTGCATGTTTGTTGTGGCCTAGTAAGCCTGTTGGGTTCTCCAAATTGTCTATTATCCCTCTCTACAATATATCTTATACCGTTCTGTTACAGGTCTGTCTATCTTCAAACATCTGTTGGTTTGGATTTTTTTCAGCATCACAGTGATTATCTTCCAAGAGTCAAAGAAACTTCTTCATATTTGTTCAATATTTCCTGTTAGTTCCATTTTTATGGGTCTCACACACATATTCTAGAACAGTCCCACACACACAAGCAGCCTTTTATACACAGTCTCCATGAAAGACACATTAGATTTGCCCAGTATCATACTTATGCTTGAGTCGATGTCACCATTCTATTTCATGTTGACTGGTTCAAACTGATACTCACTGGTATTTTACTCATAGGATAATATATTTTCCCATTTTGTAAAGTGCAAAATTTTACATTTCTGTACATTTAAACCAAGGTGCCAAATTCTAAAATACTTTGAAATCTTATTAAGATCTAATTGAATATTTGTGAAGTGTTTTTCAAAGCATAAGCTAACTGCACCCTCTGCAAAAATTCTGAAGTTACTGTTGACATTGTCTGCCAATTCATTAATACGCAGCACGAGCACCTGGAGCACCCTGAAGTTACTTCTACTTATTTCAAAAGCCCCACATCAAACATAACAATCTGAGTCTTCTCTACCAAGAACTCCTCATTTCACTCACAAATTTCATTTCATGCCCCATATGACCATATTTTTCTTAATAAACATGGTTGCACTCAGTCAACTGTCTTTCCGAAGTTGTGAAATACTGTTTCTATCTCATAGGCTTGATCCATGACCTGCAAGTGAGAAAAGCACTAGCTGGATTTCCCATACTTGATGTTTTTGGGATACATGCTCATTGGTATGGAGTAGGTCATTGTGGTCTCATTATGTTTGAGCCCATAACATGTTATAAGATTCTTCAGTAGGTGAATGACTGACCTATTGCATTGTATTTTTGTAGATCAATTCTGCTACCCTTCTTGTAGATGAGTGGCACCTTTTCTTTCTTCCAATAACCGGGCACCATTTTGTGTTCAAGGGATCTACACTCTATCATTGTTAAGAGAAGGGAAAACTCTGGCAAAGTTCTGTATGGAGTCAGATAGGGATATCAGACCCTGGGCTTGTTAATATATTTTAGTGATTTCAGTTGTTTCTCAATGCCACTGATATTAATTGTCCATATCATTCTCTCACCTATAGTGGACTGATGTGTAGTGCACAGAAACACGTAACAGAAAACAGTATTGAAATTAGCTTTCAAGCTCTTTCTCTTTTTCTAGTAAAAATACACATATCTGTACACAGAACCACACAGACAACCAAACATACTCTCTTGCTGTAGTGGTGAGACTGGTTATAGAATTTTGATTATTGAAAGTAGTTGTCTGGATAGATGGAGGTGGTGAGGGGGTAGGGAAGGGTGCATAAGACAAGAAGGGGTAGTGAGGTAGTATGAGGCAGGTCTTTCGACAGATGACTCAGTGGCTGCACAAGACAAAAGCAGTTCAGAGGGTAGAGCATATAATAAATAGAGAGAGGGTGGAGGGAGAGTGGTTAAGGAAAGGAGAGAAAGGTGGTGATAAAGAGGGAGATTACCACCTTCTCGCTAGTTTACATATTTGTTCATCCAGGGATTTCCATTATTGTTATTTACATCTCTCATATTCATAATGGTGTTAGAATTAAATTGAGGCAGTACTCATTTATTTTCTTTTGTAAAGGTAAATTGAAAAGAAGTCCGCATATCTGCATATTACTTGTTACACTTGAATTTACTTCTTGTGCCATCCATGAGAGTCTGAACAACAGCTTTGGTGCCACTGAGAGATGAACAGAATGCCTTTTTGTTTTGGGAGAGGTCTTCTGATAAGATTCAATTAAGGTAGTCATTGAAGACATTGTGAATTGCCCTTTCAATGGCCAAATATATTTCCTTTAGCATTTCTCTCTATCTGTGCTATATTTTGTTGTAGACCTACCATGCAATAGTGTCTCTATTTTTTCAAATGTTTCTCTATGGATATTGCATACTGTGGAGGATTACTTTCAACATGCACTATACAAGGTACACATCTGTACAATGCTTGGTCACTTATTATTATAATTTTGGGCACAGTTCTTCTACATGCTCCTGCTAAGTGTTAATGTTTCAAGTTCTCCCTGGAGGTAAGACATGACTGCCTCTTTATGTAGTTTTGCTGAACATGTACATTTTTTTACCTGTTATAGCTGCCTTTAATGTGTTAACCATTATTGCCAAACTGACTCATAATCATTGATACAAGTTACAATGTGGATGTCCTCAGAGAGGACGGATCCAAATCAGTTGTTGGAGGATTAAACTCTTCTGCAGTGATTGCAGTATGATTGGGGAATGTATGTACTTTTGAGCTGATGGTTTTTCATAAAATTTCAGTTACAGCTGGGGGTTAGACTGTTGGTCAACAAAAGGAACTAATTATAAATTCATACACAGCCTTGAAACTTGAATATACACTCCTGGAAATGGAAAAAAGAACACATTGACACCGGTGTGTCAGACCCACCATACTTGCTCCGGACACTGCGAGAGGGCTGTACAAGCAATGATCACACGCACGGCACAGCGGACACACCAGGAACCGCGGTGTTGGCCGTCGAATGGCGCTAGCTGCGCAGCATTTGTGCACCGCCGCCGTCAGTGTCAGCCAGTTTGCCGTGGCATACGGAGCTCCATCGCAGTCTTTAATGCTGGTAGCATGCCGCGACAGCGTGGACGTGAACCGTATGTGCAGTTGACGGACTTTGAGCGAGGGCGTATAGTGGGCATGCGGGAGGCTGGGTGGACGTACCGCCGAATTGCTCAACACGTGGGGCGTGAGGTCTCCACAGTACATCGATGTTTTCGCCAGTGGTCGGCGGAAGGTGCACGTGCCCGTCGACCTGGGACCGGACCGCAGCGACGCACGGATGCACGCCAAGACCGTAGGATCCTACGCAGTGCCATAGGGGACCGCACCGCCACTTCCCAGCAAATTAGGGACACTGTTGGTCCTGGGGTATCGGCGAGGACCATTCGCAACCATCTCCATGAAGCTGGGCTACGGTCCCGCACACCATTAGGCCATCTTCCGCTCACGCCCCAACATCGTGCAGCCCGCTTCCAGTGGTGTCGCGACAGGCGTGAATGGAGGGACGAATGGAGACGTGTCGTCTTCAGCGATGAGAGTCGCTTCTGCCTTGGTGCCAATGATGGTCGTATGCGTGTTTGGCGCCGTGCAGGTGAGCGGCACAATCAGGACTGCATACGACCGAGGCACACAGGGCCAACACCCGGCATCATGGTGTGGGGAGCGATCTCCTACACTGGCCGTACACCACTGGTGATCGTCGAGGGGACACTGAATAGTGCACGGTACATCCAAACCGTCATCGAACCCATCGTTCTACCATTCCTAGACCGGCAAGGGAACTTGCTGTTCCGACAGGACAATGCACGTCCGCATGTATCCCGTGCCACCCAACGTGCTCTAGAAGGTGTAAGTCAACTACCCTGGCCAGCAAGATCTCCGGATCTGTCCCCCATTGAGCATGTTTGGGACTGGATGAAGCGTCGTCTCACGCGGTCTGCACGTCCAGCACGAACGCTGGTCCAACTGAGGCGCCAGGTGGAAATGGCATGGCAAGCCGTTCCACAGGACTACATCCAACATCTCTACGATCGTCTCCATGGGAGAATAGCAGCCTGCATTGCTGCGAAAGGTGGATATACACTGTACTAGTGCCGACATTGTGCATGCTCTGTTGCCTGTGTCTATGTGCCTGTGGTTCTGTCAGTGTGATCATGTGATGTATCTGACCCCAGGAATGTGTCAATAAAGTTTCCCCTTCCTGGGACAATGAATTCACGGTGTTCTTATTTCAATTTCCAGGAGTGTAGTTCATACAGCTTCACAGGCAACATCAGTGTCTACTTTGGTGAGTTTCAATGAATATCCCATTTCTGATCCTATTGATAAATCACTTTTGCTCACCACAAAAATCTCACTGCTGTAAATCACAGGTACTTTTTATTTTTTTTATTTTGTTTTATTTACTGTGAGCTCCACTGATTAGTAGGAGTTCTTGTAGGGCTTCTAATACTATGTTTGTGACTTTCAGAGTATCAGGTTCCGTTCTCTTTCCAAACATTAAACCCAACAGTTCCATCACAGAAGGTGGTATTTGTTTAAGTAATTCTTAAGCCTGTTACGATTATTTCTGAAACAAAACACATTTGCAGTAGTGGCCTGTTACTATCTACATTTTTGTATCACATTTTTTTATTGAATGGAAGCAAATGCTTTGTTTTAAGTATTTCTCGAAGCTTATGTAGTCCTTTAGCAGACTCACCAGTAGGTAATCTACGAAGAGTAAGCAATTTATTCCTAAGTTTTGCATTTGCCTGCACTGCTATCCTTCTCACTGGAAATTAGCAGCAGCATTGCATAAGGTACTAAGTTCTCTGTTGTTACAAAATTTTCTTTGGATTTAAAAACAAATATTTTTATTTTTTTATTATTTTATTTTATTTATTTACATCTTTATGGTATGCTACTAAAATAACCATTTACACAACTTACCATGATCTTAGATGTGCAGAAAGACCCATGTTGTTTTATTACATGATTGCTGAACAGTCACTGGAAAGTTACATCCATTAAACATCTGGAAGTATGAATACACAGCAGTTTAAAGTGGAATAACCACATAAAACTAATAGTGGGACAGGCAGATGGTGGACTGAGATTCATTGCAACAATCCTCAGAAAGTGTAGTCCACAAACAAAGCAAGAAACTTATGTAACCCTTATATCATTTTTTGGGGGGGAGGGGGGCAGGTGAAGGGGTGGAAGAGTGAAAGTGCCATTGCAATGCTCATCCATCTCTGATGGCAGTTCGACATGGAGTGGATTACTGTTGAAATTCTGAGAACATACACTTCTAGAAGAGTTGATCAATATCATGCCACCCCACACCTATCTCACGAAAAAACTAAAAGGAAAACCAGAGATATTTAAACTCATAGATGGGCTATGCAACAGTCATTCTGCCCAGGCATCATTTGTGACTGGGAGAGGAGATGGAAGAGTGTGGGGGGGGAGGGGGGGGGGGAGGGAGGGGGAAGTGACAATGGTGCATGAAATACCCCCTTCCACGCACCATATGGTGACTTCTGGAGTACAGATGTGGATGTAGATGTAAATATAAACTGTTTAGTCATTCAAGCACAGAAAGATAATATGGCATATCTGTCTGCTTTATTTACACAGTGCACGAGTGCTCTCCTCTTTGGTGAAGGCATTGATGTTGTTGTGCAGAGAATGGCACAGCATTCTACTCAGCCCATTTATTACTACTATTTCTCTTATGTTGGACCTCTGACTAGCTATCCTGGTTTGGAAGGTATGTATATTTATTTAAAGGTAAAGAAATCACTACTATCATTGAAACTGATGACTTCATACTTAATTGCCTAGCCAGTTGTGTGTGATGAGCAAATTACTACTTCTTAAAATAAAGAAAATACCTTGAGCTCTCTGAAGTGATGGACCATTATGTCAGAATCAACTGAGAGTTGAATTCAACGTTTATACTGAATTGACGTCATTCATTACAGAACAAAATTAAAATTTAAATTCAACTATTGCTTGTAAACAAAAATAACCATAAAATTTTTAACCTGCCATAAGAATTTTGTTTTTAAGCTACTTAGTAGCTGCTGTAATAAATAGTTTAAAGTGGGAGTGGGAGGGGGTAACACTACGGGAAATAATGAAGTAAGTTAACCTTTTCAGTGATATTGCAAAGTAGGTGTGTGGTTAAGAGGACAGATGAATATCAAGTAAAAATAAGGGGATTTAATGTTGAAGTGGACAGAACTAGGATGGAAGAAGAAAGGTCAAGGGAGGAAAAGAGTAAAGTGAAGGAAACTGGTGTAGAAAGTAGAATTTACAGAGAGTTGTGTGTGTTTGTGTGTGTGACTGAACAAAAAAAAGTTTTTTTTTGTAACCTCAGTGAGATATAGAAGAGCATTGAGCAAATGTAGATGAAGCCATATATTAATAGCTATTCTGCAGTAAACCATTAAGAAATCCTACTTATGGTACTGCAAAAAATATAAAATTTCCCTTTTTGTTTTCGGATAGCAAAACTGTTTCGGAGAAAATAGAAAAACATTGCTCATGAACAATATTAGAAAATCTCCCTTGTTGTTATCTCTAAAGTAAAACACATCAATAATGAACATTAAAATTAAACTCTATGAGAAAAAACGTCATCTGAAACATTATAAAACATTTTTAAAAAACATATAAAATCAGGTAAAATTTTGAAATTCAGTTCCCAGGGAAGACCTCTGGCAAAAATTACATCCTGTGAAAAGCATAGGCTACCACATTTTCCAATACATCCTTAAACATAAATAAATTATATTGCAACAAATACAATATACATTATCAGCCAGATGTTAATGGTATGAGTACACCCTTAGGAAGACTGCAAATGTTGTTAGCTTGCAGGAAAAATAATGACAAACAAACACTGCAAAGAATTTCACTATTGTTTTCATACAGATTGTAACGCTGCAACCTTTATGAAAAGTGTTACTGTTTCTTTACCTTGAAGTGCTGACTGGTACTGTCACTGCACAATACTGCAAAAAGAATAGCTATTTCTGAAACTTAAGGTGATTTTGCAGTTTTTAGACATTAATATTTACAAATGAAACTATTTCATAAGACATGGTATCCATTTCAACAAATTTGGCAATAGTATGCTACCTTCTGACATAAGTAGGATTCTCTACTCTTGTTAGTGAAAGTAGAATGAATCTGTCATTGTCCTGGGGATCCTCCACAAAGAAACTATTAGAATGGACCAATCCCCATGGAATTTATCCAAAAGCAACAAAATAATTCAGAAATGCATCGTAGAAATACAGATCCCCCATCCTGATCTCAGATTCAGCTTTCATCATCTGTTATCAAAAAATCCAATCAATAAACACCAAACAGAATTTCAGATCTACTTGTCAGACAGCAGTATTAAGACTCATGTTATTTGTTTCTTAGAGCACTGTTTCAAAAATCAAAACTTGTTATTCTTCATCTTTACAAATTATACAGCTGGTAACAGTGTCTGGAGTTCTAACAGTGGGCTACTTGGCCATCTACTGCTTGTTAAGGAGGGCATGGTGTGCAACACATGCAACTCAACTGATAACCTAAATAATAGGAAACATTTTTAACTTTGTGCTATAGAAACCAAGCAGCCTGATGTAACAATAGTTTTTATTTATCATTTTCTTGATGGCAACATATCCCAGTTTCTGAACAGACTTGAAAGTTTCATGTATCTTTACAAATCCAAAGGTACGGAGATCATATTATGTGGTGATTTTAACATAAATGTTGGTGACATTTCACATACAGTGAGTGATGTCATAAACCTTTTAGCAACTTGCAGTATCCGAAATACAATAAAGGATCCAAGCAGAATACCATGTAATTCAAGCAGTTGTATAGATGCAATATTCTCTCCCATTTATTAATGTTCCGAAATGGACCAATGGATCTCTGACCATCAGGATATCTTGTTATGGCTTAGTTTAGGGCAAACATAGAAAAATTAACACCTACTTTCATCTACAGAAGGCACATCAAAGAACCTTGCAATATCAACATGTTTAAAAATGTACTTCAGTCTCAATCCTGGGATATTATTTACCAGGAAGATAATTTAGATAAGAAAACTTCTCCAATCCTTGACATACTGGATTATCATTTCAATGTGCCATTTCCAATAAAAAAAATCGAATTGCAATACTCAATAAGGAAAACTGGTAATAAGTGTATCACAAATGATATAAGAATGTCATATAACACTAAGAGGCCACACTATGAACAAAGTTTAGAACCATATTGTACAAGAAGATATTTTGTGAAGTAATATATAAAGCAAAACAGCTAGAAAATAAAGTATACATAAATGTTTCTAAAAACAAATGTAAAACCATGTGGGGATATTGTCAGAAAAATTTTACAACCTGATGCTAAACTGAAAACACCAGCATCTCTTCACTATAATGGCCAACAAATAACAGATACCAAACACATATTTGTGATATTTCAATAAACACTTTTCTGGAATTGCTAGCAGTCTTTCAGTCAGTCAATCTCCACCAACAAAACATTCTGTCCAAAGTGTAAAAGATCTGGCAAATTGCTAATATGTGCAGTTTTGATGGATGTTCTAATTAATGGAATATGAAAATGGCTTTGATTGTTTACTTACCTATATAATAAAATGGCTTGCTGATGAAGTAGTACAGCCCCTTTGCAACATAATCAAGTGCTCCATGGGTACTGGCATTTTCCCTCATCCAATCCAAACCTCCATGATGTTTCATTACACAGAACAAAGAGAAGCATGAAATCATTAAATGCTGACCTATATCCATCCTTCCAGCTGTGTCCAAAATAACAGAAGAAAATTATGTATTCAAGTAATGTTCTTTCCTGAAATAACTCTATACTAACAGGACAGCAGTTTCGCCCTCATAAAAATAAATCTGTCAGTGAGGCTCTCTCTTCATTTACTGACCACATAATGCATGTATTTAATGAAAAACACAATGTTTCTTGCCTTTTCATTGATATGTCAAAGACGTTTGATCTAGTCAGTCACACATTGTTCATATGCTAACTGGATGCTTATGGAATCAGAAGAGTCTGCAATGAGCAGTTTCAGTTGTATCTATCAAACAGAGGGCAACTGGTAGAAATAACGATGCATGATGAAAAAATGAGCTGTTCGGATATAATACCAGTCATTCATTTGTAAATAAGGATCTCTATATCTTTAAAACAAATAATGACATGCATGACCATCACATCTGACAAATTGGAGAATGAATAAATGCCATGATTGTGTGAGACACATAGACAGCATGCTCTACAACAAATTATCTTGTTCAATAAAAAATAATAAAAACTCTTTCAGTGTGAAATATTACCAATATAATGTTCTAGGACTATTTTTATTCTGTTCCTGGATTTGTAGAGGCCACTAATGTCAATGTAACTTCAATTTTGTCCTAAATTAATTATGCCATATGGCACTTGCCACAGGCATATATCTCGCCTTTTGGCTTGACTCAACTAGAGCTTAAGTTTGAAATGCCCTTTTTCATAAGCTAGGGGACTTGTGGGGCTCTGGCTGCAGTATGGAGGCAGAATGGTTGGCAATTGTGCTTCAGCAGGTTGTGCTGTGGGCCACCTTGAGATTATTGTGCCGACTTTTCTGTTCCTTGGAAGGAATGCCTTGATAGTTGTCTTGAGTGGTATTGGACTACTGTTCAAATATTTATTAGGATCAGCTAGACAGTTACTGAATTTGTTAGGGGTGTTGCAGTTGTGATTAAATTTTCATCTGGTTTTTAAGTCCTGCACGGGTCAGCTAGCAGCCATTGTCTTTGTTAGCTTTGAAACAGTTTATTGTTTAAATTTACTGATGGATTTAAGTGATGCTGAAATCAGCAGGGCAGCTGTTGAGTACATTCACGTTGTTGTAGTTGTTGATTGAATTTTCATGGATTTTAAGTGTTGCAGAGATAGCCAGACAGCTGTTGGTATGGTTGATGCTGCTGCAAACTTTGCTTGTTACATATTAATATGGAATTAATTGCTGTGCCACTCAGGCTAGCAGCTTTCAAATTGATTAGGAAGGCTGCAGTTTGACATTGGCAGTCTTCATTGCAGTTATGAATTGAAGGGCGCTATTGCCAATATTTACCATTTCATGTAAGGCTGACATAGTAGGCATTGGACTCCATCAAGACTATATGTTAGTGATTATGAAATTGTCTGCTGTTAGTGGATTGAAATCCATTTGCATCTGGAGGTGTGAATGATGATAGTGTGATGGATTTGATACAGTTCAGTTTTCCTTGAGATGTATGACTCTCAGCTTCAACTATGATAATGATGGAAGCTAAAGAAATTAATCAAAATTTATGCCCCAGCTGTGCTTGAACCAGAGTGTCTTTGCTTTTTTTTTTTTTTTTTTTTTCCAAAACCATCTTTATTTCTGAGGCTCTCTGGTATTGGAATAGCACCTCAGTTTTTGATGTAATGGGGAAATCTTGCATGTATCTCAGGTGTAGGTGATCTGTAGATCTGATATGATTAAATATCTCAAGGAGAATTTAATTATACCAGATCTACGGATTACCTGTACTTGTGGTACAGGTAGTATTTCCGCATTACATCCAAAGTTGGGGTGCTATTCCAATACTATTCCAATAACAGAGAGCCTCAGCAATAGTAATGATTTAAGAAGGGGAAAATAAACTGAAGACATGGATTGACGTTTGTATAATGGAGGGATTTGGACTAGTGTAGTCAGTGCAGCTGTGTCATCTGTACTGCTATAGTGGTGTAATGGCTAGCATGCCTGCCTAGTAAGCAAGGAGAACCCAGCTGAAGTCCCAGCCAGGGCACAAATTTTATTTCATTTCTTCAGTTTCTATCATTATCGTATATGATAGTTTTCGAATGCTGTGAAACAAACACATCCTTTACCCACCCGTGTCTGCTATTAGTGTGTGCCTTAGTGCCCCAAATGGTTAGTGGTTCTGGCCACTCATTTGGTTGGTGAAATAACTGGTTGTTAAGGCATAGTAATTGGGATAGTTCCTCCAGCCTCCCATTCAAGAATGGCATTGAGCTCAGGTTACTGTATTAACTGTTATTGCGACAATTATCAAATAACAATTATTCTTGTTGACTACAAAATGTATTAACCATGAATGCAATGGCAGTTAAATAACAATTACTCTTATATTGACTTAACACACACACACACACACACACACACACACACACACACACACAAATGCTCCACAACACATATTTGTACTTTAAAAGAGAGATCGCTGCTTAGAAACTAATGTAATGTAAATTTATGTGTATTCTGTTAGTATTAATTTACATTAACAAATTAATTTCTGCTATCACTGCTGCATAAATACCCATCAAATATTAACCTAGATCCAAATTCATTGATTTCTTTATTCTGAATATGAGTACCAAGTTTATACATTAAAGTAAGAGAGAACAAATAAATCAGTGTATACCCCACTACTCATTTCACACCAGAGCAACAAACTTAACCTTCATGTGTATGTCCTGCACCACAGCTGCTTATTTTCTACTTTCCAACATTTCTCCACTTAAATGCATTCATATATATGCAAACATCTAACACTCCCAAAAACAAATTCTTCCCCCATATTTGATAACAAACATAGCATTATATACACTTAAATTCCCTATGTTTCCACACATACACCAGAAATAAATCATTTAAATTTTCCACATATACAATAAATCCAAGAAAAATCTTCTAAATCATAGTAAAATTCCTGTAATACTCATTTAAATCAAACTTCTACCCTCAATTCCATTTACATCAGCTGTGAAAATTACTTTACACAACATGAACACACCATCCAAGAAACAGTTAGCAATAAAAAAAACCAAAATTACTTATAACTATATCAACATCATAAACAAATATCCACTTTACATGCAATCATTTCCTTTTCAGTAGCTTCACTTCAGGAGTATGACATCACAGTTGCATCCAAAACATGGATACAAACACTAGGATGCCAACTGCCTTTCAGCGAATCCTTTGGCAGAACACATATGTGTGGATGAAATTTCAGTCATCACTGTACTAGATAGTATTGTTATTGAATTGAAGGATATCCAGCAATGTTGAAAATGATAAAAACTTTCAGGTTTAAGAAATCAACAAAAGAATTCCAGTTAACAAATGGAATATTGTACAAGAAGAACTATGGTCCAGCATGTCAGAAATGGTTGCTTGTCATCCAGTTCATCTACAGCCAGCTATTCTGAAGCATTCCCATGACACTCCACCATCTTGTCACATGGGATTCATGATGACTCTAGACAGAATCAGGTGTAAATATCATTGGCCAGGTCTCTGCTGATCCATTAGACTCTGTGTAAACCATTGTAAGAAGTGCCAGTGATGGAAGATCATGATATATTTATGAGGGTAATCCCAGAAGTAGGGTCTCCTATTTTTTAAGTACATAGACCCATTTATTTCTACAATGGTCTACATCAGTTTACAGCTTGAACATTTAGCTATTTTTCGACATAATCATTTCTGTCGATGCATTTTTGTAGACACTGTGGCAGTTTTTGTATTCCCATGTCATACCAGCTCACCACCATGCTGTTCAGAAAGTTATGAACCTCTTCTTTCATCTCGTTGTCGGAGGTGAATAGCTTTCTGGCCAAATATTCTTTTCACTTAGGGAACAAGTGACAGTCACTGGGTGGCAAGTCAGGACTATAGGGTGGGTGGGTGATTGTGTTCCACTCAAACTGTTGCAGGAGAGCAATGGTTTCCCGAGCGATGTGTGGGCGAGCGTTGTCATGGAGAATGTGTATGCCCTTGCTCAACATTCCTCTTCTCTGGTTCTGAATTGCCCGTTTGAGTTTTTTCAGAGTCTCACAGTACCTGTCAGTGTTAATTGTGCTCCCAGCGATTCAGCTCCAATGAAGAGGTGAAAGAAGAGGTTCATAACTTTCTGAACAGCATGGCGGTGAGCTGGTATGACATGGGCATACAAAAACTGCCACAGCTTGTACAAAAATGCATTGACAGAAATGGTGATTATGTCGAAAAATAGCTAAATGTTCAAGCTGTAAACTGATGTAAGCCACTGTAGAAATACACAGGTCTATGTAGTTATAAAAAAATAGGAGACCTTACTTTTGGAATTACCCTCATATCTCCATTGCATTTGGTAACAATCCTGCCTGCCGCAGTACCTTTTCACCAAATTGGAATCAACTTCTTGGGTACATTTGTCAATCGATGGATAATAGTCTGCTTTGTCTACATCACTTGCCATGCTGTCACAAAGCTGTGCCAACTGCTGAAGTTCTGTAAATTGCAAGATTTCTTCTAGAAGAGGTCATTTTGAAGCACAGAGCACCCTGTCTGTTGATCTATGATTGTGGAAAAGTTTTCCAATCAAAACTGGCAACAGAAGTAATTTCACATTGCAACATCATCAACAGTATAACATCTGCTTAGCACCCACAGACGAGTGATCTCACAGAATGCTTTTATAAGGTCTTGGCAAATATGCTCTTGATGTATGTTGATGTCAAACAGAGAGATTGGGATACTGCACTGCATGTCATGACATTTACATACAACACAGTGCAGCAAGGCACTATAGGCTTTACAATGTTCTTTCTTTTCCATGGTCATGAGGCAGATATGACAATGGATACAATACCCCCATCTCAACCAAATGATACTCAGGATTACTATATGAAACTTCCCACCACCAGAGCCAAAGAAGTAAGGCAGCTGCATTGCATACAGACCCTGCACATCCAGGAGAAAGAACAAGAGTGCTGCAATGCCGAGCTTTGCCTAGATGGATTTTTATGTCTTTGTGGAAATAGGGAGACAGAAAAGTTCCCAAAGTGTTGGTTTGTGTCATATCATATCTCTCACTGCTTGTCAGATATAATATTTGAAGCTGAGAGTTGTGAGCCTTCATTGAGAAGACAAAAGTGCAGACACATCATCCATGGTTTCCATATGATGCCCTGCTGCAAACCTGAGGAGCAAATTGATGATGAGATGTTCAAAGAAACTGAACATCCACTCAACAATCATGAAGCTTTAGTGGGAGGTGGGAGAGGCTATCTTCAACACACATCATAGTGAAGATGTGATGACATCACCAGGAGATGAGGATCTGCCAGTGTTTCCATCCAGGAGCCACTGATAAGGTCTAGATTCAGGGAGCTGTGTATGACTCCAATAAGATTTTGTGAAACAGTGGGGTGCCATTCCTCCAGGAGAGGGATCAGTTCCACAAGCAGTACTGCTTGCAGTGTGGCATAGTAGTTACATGACAGGCTGGCACGCTCCAGGTCATCTGTTCAAACCTGACTCCCAGCAATTATTTGTTATTTATTATTTCTGGAAGGTTCTTGAACTATATCATGATTGCAATGTTTATATGCTCCATGTTATTCAATGTTTGTATAAACAACAACATTCTGGAATGTTTGATGTTTGTATGGATAGCAGCACCCTCCATTCATTTCAGCACTGATCTGGCCATATAGTGGTGTTTTTATATTTGGACTAGAGTGTGATGTTAACATGATAATATTTATAATAACAAAGGAAATTAATGAGTGCTGGTATTTATGCTCTTGGTGCTTGAGAAAGATCTCTGCAGGATGACTTAGGGCTGACACCATGGTTAATTCCTAAATAATAATGTTATACATTTTAATTTAGTTCTACTAGTCCTCGTTAAATTTAAACTAAAATATGAAATTTTCTTGCTTCTGTGGTAACATACATTTCTAAATTCACAGCTTATACTCATACACAATCACTGAAAATCTTTTAATCCATCATCACATAGCAACTGTTCAACAAATTTTCTTCCAAATTTCTGATGAAACCTACTTTAGGCCCCCTTTTATGTAAATGGCACTACTATCAAACTCATGATTTATCTGGATAAATCTGATCCCTGTTTATGGATACTCTGCAGATCTGAAGTCAGACAAGATTGGTATGAGCTGCATGTGTAATAGCAATACTCTCAATGAGCCTAATCAAGGAGTTGTGTGCTTCTTGACTCTCTTCCCCTGAGCAGCCCTTCAAAAGCCTCACTGCTTCGAGTTGGTCTTTGTTTGTCATGGGGATATTTAAAATAATTTTCCTTAATGAGTACCCTCAACATAAATTTTGCCTTTGATCTTGTGTAGCAGAAGCTAACCAGCTGGCTCTTGTTAAAATTTACAACCCATATTTGACTACCTACTGTTCCAGTTTAGCAAATTCTTTCTGAAGGATTCTATAATCATGTAATAGTCTTACTCTGTGATAATCCTAGGATGAACTGCAAACAATCTTTTACTGGACTTGATACCAGTGCCTAGGTTGTTGATATTCATGTTATAAACAACATTGGCTTCAGTGCATTTTCTTTTAGCATCCCTGTCAGCATTTCCATTGTTACCATTTGTGGTATTCAATGAGAAGTATTGATGTTCAAAAATGGTTCAAATGGCTCTGAGCACTATGGGACTCAACTGCTGTGGTCATCAGTCCCCTAGAACTTAGAACTACTTAAACCTAACTAACCTAAGGACATCACACACATCCATGCCCGAGGCAGGATTTGAACTTGCGACCGTAGCAGTCGCACGGCTCCGGACTGCGCGCCTAGAACCGCGAGACCACCGCGGCCGGCAAGTATTGATGTTTGTGTACTCAGTCTCGTCCATGTTTAATTATTACCATCTGTTCAGGACGCAGAGCAGAAGTTTGTGACAAATATTATGAAACCACTTTGAATTCACATTATCTTTTGTTACATGATGGATCTGAAACTGATGCAATCTGTTTATTGCTATGCAGATATGATAAAAGTCATGAATATGCTGAACTGACTAATTCTACTTTGCATGAGGATATCATGTTCCGCACAATCAGAAACATTGTCTAAATATTCCCATAATTAATTGTTTCAAATTTGTTAATTCTAGTATATAATCTATCAAAATGAATGTAGTCTGTCCATTTGACTTGTTTGCAATTTGATCCTTTTGTCACTGAAAATGTTTCTTTCAATAAAGAAAATTCTGATGATAACTGCTAATTCTTTACCGTTACTTCATCTCTTGGGCCGGACAAAAGAACTGGCTCAAAAAACAATTAATTACACAGATATATAACAAAACTACCCAGAATAAAATTTAATTGTTACCCATTACTGATTTCTTGGTTATGAATAAAACATTTATTTTTCAAACAGTTTACAGTACTTGAAAATATCTATTTCGATATGTGAGATAAGTAGAAATTTATCACTTGTTCTGGAATATTTTTCTTAGAGAATGAAAAATATCCTCTAAGAAACTTTAGTTATCTGTAACTGATTGGAAAAAGTTATTGGGAGTTTATACAATACAGGGACTGTCTGTGATCAAATAAAACCTTTAAATAAATATTCCCATGATGAAATTTTCACTCTGCAGCAGAGTGTGTGCTGATATGAAACTTCCTGGCAGATTAAAACTTGTGCCAGACCAAGATTCAAACTCAGGTTCTTTGCCTTTCATGGGCAAGTGCTCTATCAACTGAGCTACCCAAACATGACTCACAATCCATCCTCACGGTTTCAATTCTGCCAGTACCTCGCCTCCTACCTTCCCAACCTCACAGAAGCTCTACTGTGAATCTTGCAGGACTAGCACTCCTGGAAGAAGGGATATTGTGGAGACATGGATTAGCCAGATCCTGGGGTATGTTTTCAGAATGAAATTTTCACTCTGCAGCAGAGTGTGCACTGACTTGAAACTTCCTGTCAGATTAAAAATTGTGCCACACCGAGATTTGAACTTGAGACCTTGCCCGCAAAAGGGAAAGGTCCTCAGTTCGAATCTCGGTCTGGCACACAGTTTTGATCTGTCAGGAAGTTTCACATCAGTGCACACTTCACTGCAGAGTGAAAACTTCATTCTGGAAACATCCTCCAGGCTGTGGCTACTGCAATATCCTTTCTTCCAGGAGTGCTAGTTCTGCAAGGTTTGCAGGATAGCTTCTGTGAGGTTCAAAAGGTAGGAGATGAATTACTGGTGGAACTGAAGCTGTGAGGATGGGTTGTGGGTTGTGCTGGGGTAGCTCAGTTGGTAGAGCACTTGACTGCGAAAGGCAAATGTCCCAAGTTCAAATCTCAGTGAGGCACACAGTTTTGATCTGCTTACTTTCAGTCTATTGTGCATTATGGTATAGTATGCTGTGGTAAAATTAAATAACACCTAATAGATACCTTCAAATTACAGAAAAGAAATTTGAATTATAACACACAACTTTCCAGGAACCCACTGTAAGCCCCTCTTCAAATAATTACAAATACTCACAGTACTGTCACTGTTTATATTTAGAAGCATTCAGTGTACAAGAGCAGTCATGAAGAGTTTACATACCAACAGGGACTGCCACAATTATAATACTAACAACTGTAAAAATTTACACGTAGAAAGAGTAAGGGTAACACAAATTCAAAAACATGTAAGTTATTTTGGAATAAAACTTTGCAATGCTCTGCCAGGGTATATGAAGGAAATAAAAGATGAAGTAAAATTTAAGACTGAGCTTAAAAATTACCTTTTGAGTGCAGGTTTCTTTGACATGAGTACTTTGGATGTGTGTAAAATTATTGTCTTAAAATTTATGTACATGTTCATGAGAAATGTTTTACTCTCAAAAACACATTGAAAATAGTTGTTTAAGTAATATTCTGTTATTATGTTTGTATTAGGTGTACTTTACATGTTAGTTATGCTTGTGACAATTCCTGCATCATGTAAATGATTTACAGGAAGATAATGAAATGAAATATTCCCTCCTGTAATGCTATCATTTCCTGTCACTAACTTTTAAAGTTTCTGAACTTGATGTGCCATTTATGTTGTCTACTACTTGGACAGCTCAGAGATTCCCATTTATGTGTTACTTCTCCCATATTCTTCTCATTATACATAAATGCTGAAGTATGGCAAACTCTTGAAAATAGGTGCATACTATCCCACAAAGCCAAAACATAAAATTCTGGGAACCAATATTGAATGAAGAGTCCAGATATATACTTCAACATCTCCTTAATGTTACTCTTGTAGAGAGTGTGAAAACAAAATTAGACTAATTACAGCACACACAGAAGAATTAAAGAAGTAAATCTCCTGTACTTCATTTGTGAATGGAAAGGAAGAAACTCTGACATGTGGTACCATGCTAAATATCTTTTGCCACATGCTTCAGAATGGTTTGCAGTGTATGCATTTAGATGTAAATTTACGTGGTGTGTTGTATCCACTAAGTACATTCAAACCAAGCTCATCTTTGACCGAATGCATATATTCATTAGTTGATGGAGATGGTTAAAACACTGGTGTATTCCATATTTACATCGTAAACAACCAGTTTTACATCAGGTAGGTCCAGAAAATCAGAGGATTCTATTTTTTATGTTGACTGAATGAGTTTCTTTCTTCTCTGTAGTCAGGGATGCAGGTTTAAGCTGGTGCTACTTATATCCATTCTTTTTGAACCCAGTCTTTAAATGTTTTTATTAATACTAAATTGTCAGGATTTGAAGTTATCTGAACTCTGTGCAGTAAAAATTTCCTTCCATGCTTCCATTGTAATTCTCTTGTGTATGCATGGTATTCAAGTGATCCAAAAACCCTAGTGCAGCATGTCCCTTCTGTGGAGTCAGAAAAAACTGAAGCATGGGTTGGTATTGAATAAGACTGACATTACTATCCCTATTTCCATACACTACCCCTTCTCCCTTTTTGATAATCTCTTTTGTATCATTCCTTCATCAGTTTCACTGAGTGCATAAAGTGTAAGATAAGTGACCATGGGTGGGACTATCCATGATGGAGCAGTTCTCTTCATGAGTTTTCTTCATTTTCATCCCAGAATAGAGAAATACGCCAATAAATCTGAAAAATAATTATGTAAACTGTATTATACTATCCTTGTACAGTAAGATATTAGTTGTGATGTTGGGTTTGTGGGGCACTCAACTGCACAGTCATGATTGCCCAGATATTAGTTGTGTCTATGTTGCCTAAATACATTATATAAAAATTAGAACCATAGCTGTTACTTCAGTACTTATATTTAATATTAATATTTAACAATGAATAGCAGATCCTTACATCTGTAATGGTAGATGCATGTTAACAATGACCACAGCTATTTCCAACAAGTAACATGTATCTTCTATTCTTGAATGTGGATAATCATACAAATGCTAGAAGCAACTGGTAATAAAAGTTCTACTGCAGTTTTCTTTTGAATTTCTGTGAATAGTAAATGACTACCTTACCAAACCTCATTGAAAGATCTCTCTCAAAATTAAAAGACATTCTAATCACTTGTTTTAGCACTCACTGGCACCAAAGTTAGTGTCTAGAAAGTCATGAATGGCACAGGAACATAAACAGAGGATAACAAATAAAAATCATAAATGGTAACTTATTTTCAGATACTCCTTAACAAAGGAAAATAATTCTGGCACCACTATGAATATGTAGTGGCACTGAAATACAACTGAAATCACTAAAATTGAGCAAGGCCCAAGGGAATGATGGAAACTCTGTCATATCCTACATAGAATATAGAGAGCACTTGAACAAAACTCTGTGCCCAGTAGTTGAAAGAAATTATGGGGCATACCCATTTAAATGCAGTGTGGTATAAGTGTTTCACAGAACTATCATTGACAGGATTTCAGAGTGATGCAAAAATTGGCAGCTTGCTGTAAATACAAGTAATATGTGTTATAAACCATCTTTTTTAATTGTAATAAAAGTCTTATTTAGACCATGTGTGTTTTTCTTTATTTCAAAGCATCTTCGGTAGCCACTGTAACATTGTGTTTTTCCTTAAAAATCTGTTTCCCAATGCTGTAAACAGTTCTCATGTTTTAAATAAATAACTGAAATTTTGTACTGTTTAATAGTAGTAAATTTAAACATGAGAACTGTTTATGATCTTGGAAAAATGATTTATACAGAAAACCACATTGTTACAGTGACCACTGAAGATGCTTTGAAATGATATGAAACATGTATGGTATAAACAACACTTTTATACATTCACAAAAGATGGTCAACTGGATACATTACTTGTGTAACTGTGATTACTGAAAAGAGGCTTTAGAAAAGACAAAATTGCTTTACAACACACACCATTCATTCACACAAGCAAACACACCTCACATGCATGTGACCACCAACTCCAGCAGCTTGAGCCACCATTCTGGGCTGAGCTGCAAGAGTTAGCAGTCTTGTGTGCATGAGGTGTGTATGCTTGTGTGATTGAATGGTGTGTGTTTATCTTTTGCTGACAAAGGCTATGGCCACTCACCCATTTGGTTCAGCTGGTCCTACTCAACCCAACAAGCCACCTTCCTCACTGTTGACCTGCACCACAAAGATGGCTACATCAGTACCTCTGTCCATATCAAACCTACAAACCACTAACAATAGCTCCACTTTGACAGCTGCCACCCATTCCATACCAATAAGTGCCTTCCATACAGCTTAGTCTCCTGTAGCCATCACATCTGCAGTGGGGAGTGGTCCCTCTCAAAATACACCAACGCCTTTACAGAGTGTAATAACCCCCCCCCCCCATGCAATCTTGTACAAAAACAGATCTCCCTTCCCTTGATCTTCTCAGTCACCCACCATCTCCCAAAATTCCACTGTCTGGCCACTGACCAACATTCCCCTCATGACTTAGTACCACCCAGGACTGGAGCAACTGAAACACATTCTCTGCCAGGGTTTTGACTATCTCTCGTCATGCCCTGGAATGACAAATGTCCTACCCACTATCTCCTCCCCCCCCCCCCCCCCCCACTCCCCAGTGGTAGTCTGCTGCCCACTGAACCTACACAATATCCTCATCCATCCCTACACAACCCCCCAACCAGTGTTTCCAAACCCTTGCCTCATGGCTCATATCCCTGTAACAGATCCAGATGTAGGGGCTGTCCCACTCATCCCTCATCCTCCCACTACCACCTACTCCAGTCCAGTCACAAACATCACATATCCCAGTGAAGGTCATGTGATCGACAAGCCAAGATCTGCATTATATGTGGGCATGACAACCAACAAGCTGTCTGTCCCCATGAATGGCCACCGATCAACTGTGACCAAAAACAACTACACCACCCTGTTGCTGAGCATGCCGTCCTACACTACATTCTTCATTTCAGTGATTGCTTGACAGACTGTGCCATGTGGGTCCTTCCCACCAACACCAGCTTTTCTGAACTGCACAGGTGGGAACTCTCCCTGCAACATATCCTCCGTTCCCATAACTCTCCTGGATCTCAACCTTTGTTAGTCATTGTCCTTATCATCTAGCTCCTTCCACGTTCACATTCCAGCACTAAACAGCTCTCTACTCTAGCAACACACCCAGTCTTTTTACTTCTCTCCTTTTTTTCTGCCCCCTGCTCCCACCCTCCATCTAACCTCCAAAATGCCCCTAGCTGCCCTGCCCTCTCTCTACCTCGTAACTGCATGCTCCCACAGTGCACTTTACTGTTTGCCACCATTACCCTGCTGTCCCTCCCCCGCCCCACCCCAGCCTCTTCCTTAATTGCACTCAGTTCCCTCTCCACCATGCACTGCTGTTCATAGTCTGGCTTCAGCTGCCAGAGACTATGGTCATGTGTGTGTGTGAATTGTGTTTGCATGAGTGTTAGTGTTGTGTGTGTGTGTGTGTGTGTGTGTGTGTGTGTGTGTGTATCTATTGTCTATTTTTTAAGAAAGGTATTGTTGGCCGAAAGCTTATTGTGTGAAAGTGTTTTTGTTGTGCCTGTCTGCGACTCAGCAACTCTGCTATATCATGAGTAGCAACTATCCTTTTCATAATACTGTTATTTCAAATGTCTCTTAATTGTGTCTGTCTGCAACTTAATGTGTCATCTTTACAGCAAGTAGCAATCTGTCTTTCCCTACATTGCTTCTGTAAGGTTATGCAGACTTAACTGGAAAAACATTCTTTGCTGAGACTTAACATCAATTTTTTATCAAATGACTGAGGGTACCTAGATTTGTTGATGTCCAGCTTTGAATTATATTTTCCACAATAAAATTTGCCATGAGTATTAAAGGACTTAGAGCAACGGCTATGCATACTTTGTTTTAGATCTAGCAATGTTGTTGTTGTGGTCTTCAGTCCTGAGACTGGTTTGATGCAGCTCTCCATGCTACTCTATCCTGTGCAAGCTTTTTCATCTCCCAGTACTTACTGCAACCTACATCCTTCTGAATCTGCTTAGTGTATTGATCTCTTGGTCTCCCTCTACGATTTTTACCCACCACGCTGCCCTCCAATGCTAAATTTGTGATACCTTGATGCCTCAAAACATGTCCTACCAACAGATCCCTTCTTCTAGTCAAGTTGTGCCACAAACTTCTCTTCTCCCCAATCCTATTCAATACCTCCTCATTAGTTACGTGATCTACCCACCTTATCTTCAGCATTCTTCTGTAGCACCACATTTCGAAAGCGTCTATTCTCTTCTTGTCCAAACTGGTTATTGTCCATGTTTCACTTCCATACATGGCTACACTCCATACAAATACTTTCAGAAACGACTTCCTGACACTTAAATCTATACTCGATGTTAACAAATTTTTCTTCTTCAGAAACGATTTCCTTGCCATTGCCAGTCTACATTTTATATCCTCTCTACTTCGACCATTATCAGTTATTTTACTCCCTAAATAGCAAAACTCCTTTACTACTTTAAGTGTCTCATTTCCTAATCTAATCCCCTCAGCATCACCAGATTTAATTTGACTACATTCCATTATCCTCGTTTTGCTTTTGTTGATGTTCATCTTATATCCTCCTTTCAAGACACTGTCCCTTCCGTTCAACTGCTCTTCCAAGTCCTTTGCTGTCTCTGACAGAATTACAATGTCATCGGCAAACCTCAAAGTTTTTACTTCTTCTCCATGAATTTTAATACCTACTCCGAATTTTTCTTTTGTTTCCTTTACTGCTTGCTCAATATACAAATTGAATAACATCGGGGAGAGGCTACAACCCTGTCTCACTCCTTTCCCAACCACTGCTTCCCTTTCATGCCCCTCGACTCTTATAACTGCCATCTAGTTTCTGTACAAATTGTAAATAGCCTTTCGCTCCCTGTATTTTACTCCTGCCACCTTCAGAATTTGAAAGAGAGTATTCCAGTTAACGTTGTCAAAAGCTTTCTCTAAGTCTACAAATGATAGAAACGTAGGTTTGCCTTTTCTTAATCTTTCTTCTAAGATAAGTCGTAAAGTTAGTATTGCCTCACGTGTTCCAACATTTCTACGGAATCCAAACTGATCCTCCCCGAGGTCCGCTTCTACCAGTTTTTCCATTCGTCTGTAAAGAATTCGCGTTAGTATTTTGCAGCTGTGACTTATTAAACTGATAGTTCTGTAATTTTCACATCTGTCAACACCTGCTTTCTTTGGGATTGGGATTATTATATTCTTCTTGAAGTCTGTGGGTATTTCGCCTGTCTCATACATCTTGCTCACCAGATGGTAGAGTTTTGTCATGACTGGCTCTCCCAAGGCCATCAGTAGTTCTAATGGAATGTTGTCTACTCCCAGGGACTTGTTTCGACTCAGGTCTTTCAGTGCTCTGTCAAACTCTTCATGCAGTATCTTATCTCCCATTTCATCTTCATCTACATCCTCTTCCATTTCCATAATATTGTCCTCAAGTACATCGCCCTTGTATAAACCCTCTATATACTCCTTCCACCTTTCTGCCTTCCATTCTTTGCTTAGAACTGGGTTGCCATCTGAGCTCTTGATATTCATACAAGTGGTTCTCTTCCCTCCAATTTTGAGACGTTTGTATTCCTTTTTGCCTGCTTCATTTACTGAATTTTTATATTTTCTCCTTTCATCAATTAAATTCAATATTTCTTGTGTTACCCAAGGATTTCTATTAGGCCTCGTCTTTTTACCTACTTGATCCTCTGCTGCCTTCACTACTTCATCCCTCAGAGCTACCCATTCTTCTTCTACTGTATTTCTTTCCCCCATTCCTGTCAATTGTTCCCTTATGCTCTCCCTGAAACTCTCTACAACCTCTGGTTCTTTCAGTTTATCCAAGTCCCATCTCCTTAAATTCCCACTTTTTTGCAGTTTCTTCAGTTTCAATCTGCAGTTCATAACCAATAGATTGTGGTCAGAATCCACATCTGCCCCTGGAAATGTCTTACAATTTAAAACCTGGTTCCTAAATCTCTGTCTTACCATTATGTAATCTATCTGATACCTTTTAGTATCTCCAGGATTCTTCCAGGTATACAACCTTCTTTCATGATTCTTGAACCAAGTGTTAGCTATGATTAAGTTATGCTCTGTGCAAAATTCTACAAGGTGGCTTCCTCTATCATTTCTTCCCCCCAATCCATATTCACCTACTATGTTTCCTTCTCTCCCTTTTCCTACTGACGAATTCCAGTCACCCATGACTATTAAATTTTCGTCTCCCTTCACTACCTGAATAATTTCTTTTATCTCGTCATACATTTCATCAATTTCTTCATCATCTGCAGAGCTAGTTGGCATATAAACTAATACTACTGTAGTAGGCATGGGCTTTGTGTCCATCTTGGCCACAATAATGCATTCACTATGCTGTTTGTAGTAGCTAACCCACACTCCTATTTATTTATTCATTATTAAACCTACTCCTGCATTACCCTTATTTGATTTTGTATTTATAACCCTGTAATCACCTGACCAAAAGTCTTGTTCCTCCTGCCACCGAACTTCACTAATTCCCACTATATCTAACTTTAACCTATCCATTTCCCTTTTTAAATTTTCTAACCTACCTGCCCGATTAAGGGATCTGACATTCCACGCTCCGATCCGTAGAATGCCAGTTTTCTTTCTCCTGATAACGACGTCCTCTTGAGTAGTCCCTGCCCGGAGATCCGAATGGGGGACTATTTTACCTCCGGAATATTTTACCCAAGAGGACGCCATCATCATTTAATCATACAGTAAAACTGCATGTCCTCGGGAAAAATTACGGCTGTAGTTTCCCCTTGCTTTCAGCCGTTCGCAGTACCAGCACAGCAAGGCCGTTTTGGTTAATGTTACAAGGCCAGATCAGTCAATCATCCAGACTGTTGCCCCTGCAACTACTGAAAAGGCTGCTGCCCCTCTTCAGGAACCACATGTTTGTCTGGCCTCTCAACAGATACCCCTCCGTTGTGGTTGCACCTACGGTACGGCCATCTGTATCGCTGAGGCATGCAAGCCTCCCCACCAATGGCAAGGTCCATGGTTCATGGCGGGGGATCTAGCAATATGCAGTGATTTAGCTGTAAAACCAGTAGGCAATGGTATATCAACGCATGATGCATAAATGTTAGTAATAAAATCTACTGGCAACATATGTGCAAATCATAGAAGAAAACTACTACATTGCAGAATCATGAACAAGTACTCAGTCACTGTGTTTAGAGACAAATTGTGGGAAGAAAACTGCAAAGAATTTCATGAAGCAGACAGAGTTAATGGATAATTTTACTCTTTCTTAAGCATATTCCTACAACACTGAGACTTGTTTTCCCCTATAACAAATAAATATAACACTGAACAGAAGCATGGATAAGAGTGGATAAATGGGATTAACACATTTTGTGGTAGGAAGAGAGATTTTTACATAATTCAGAGAACAAGCAGTAATCAGGGTTTGTAACTCCATGAACATCAGTATTGTTGAAGCTTCCACTTCTCCAATAAAAAAAGCAAAACTCATGTACTATGCAAAAAAAATAAATAAAACACTTCAAACTAATAATTCAAATGGAACTGAACCCTCAGAAAATAGTTCTGTCAGAAAAGGTGATATTTTCAAATCAGTGACCACCAAATGCTACGATTACTTCTTCACAGTGGCTGAAAACACAGCACACAGTAACAAACAATGCAATACAGATGTGTTGGATTTCCTTAGGCATGCACCACCAAAAGACATACATTTCAAAAATGCAATCCATATGGAGGTTACAAAGTAGCATTTCTGCTGGCTGTTATGCTCTTTCTAAAGGAATATTAAAATCTTGTGATAACTTGACAGGGTTTTTAAAGATATTTTGCAATCAGTCAATGACTCAGGACATGTTTCGTGATGGACTTAAAAATGCTGTAGTAACACTCTTCCAGAAAACTGGAGATGGACAAACCAACTATATTTACAGACCTGTATAGCTCCTTCCAGTCTTTTCAAAAATATTTGAGAATGTGGCCGATGACAGAATACTAACTCATTTAACTGATCATAACTTATAACTTGTTAACCACCTCTCTGTTTAGGTTTTGCAAAGGATTCTCCACATAGACCTCACTAAAGAAGTGTCATCCTTCTTGCACAGATGGAATCTTACCTCAATAACAGAAAGCAGAGGGTTTCATTAACAATTCTATCTTGAGTATGAAAATAATTGCAGAAGGGGTGACTGTAACATGTGAAGTACCACAAGGTTTGGCACTGAACCCACTCTTGTTTCTACTCTACATAAATGATTTTCCAATGGCTTTAAAGGGCTGGTCCAATATTGTACTATTGGCTAATGGAGTATCCAAACTCAACTTTTGCATGCTTAGCTCAGATGATAGCTGAATAAGACTACAAGGGGCTTGCTGCTAACAATTTAAGTCTTATCCATAAAAAGACTCATATTATGCAGTTTCACAGAAACAATAATTATGTTTTAACACCAGAAGTAGACATTAATGATCATACACTGAATGAAGCACAGGGTATAAAAGTCCTCGGGGTCCAACTGGATAACAAGTTAAAATCGTTAAAATTGAGTCAACACATGGATAAATCAATCAAGCAGCTCAGAGAATGTTATGCCCTTAGACACATCTCCCTTTAAGTTCACCTAATGACAAGTGTGTTGGCCTATTTTGCTTTTGTTCACTCTGTGTTGTGTTACAAATATAATTTCTGTGGTAGTGTACCAAAAATATATGAAGTATTTAAGAAAAAGAGGCAAACAGTAAGACTATTATACAAAACAGAATATTGTACTTGTTGCAGAAGTCTTTTTAAGGACCTTCATTGATTTTGTTACTGATAATAAGAATCAGTTTCAACAGAATTATGGTATACACTGTCACAATATAAGACACAAAAATAGTTTTCATTTAGGCTATGTGTTCTTGTATAGGGCCCAGAATAGCACTGTGTACCCTGCTGGTAAGATACTCAGCAAGCTTCCATATAACATAAAGCAAGAAATTGGGAATCCTAACCAGTTAAAAATAAAATTGAAAATATATCTCATTAGCCACTCTTGTATGAGTTATCTGAATACCTAAGTAGAGGAATTTAAAATTGCCGTTAGCTACATGACAAGTACCAGTATTTGTTATAAAGTTGCGCAACAAGTTACAATGTACTGTAAACAGGACCCAGTATTTATAAGTGTAAAAATATTTTCTTTGAGAAATACCATTGTAATTAAGTAAACATTAAGCAACAAATAGCTACAGTAGGTACATAATAAAACTAAGGAGGATGCAGATTTTTTACAAAGTTGCAGTTTCTCCTTATTTTTTTGATTAAATATTTGTGGCATAAGGGCAAAGAGTACTAAGCAGTGTAGTGACTGTTTATTGTTAATATACTACACAGATTAAATTTCTACAATGTCTTTGTCTCATGTTTATTTACTTATTTATTGGTCCAGTAAATCTATGACTGTACAGTACACAAAAGATATTGGACCCTTACTTAATCACTATTCGAACAATGGAAAATCCAGGATGGAATGTAACAATATTGTGAAAAGGAATGTCGCTACTCACCATATAGCGGAGATGATGAGTTGCAGATAGGCACAACAACAAGACTGTCACAAATATAGCTTTCACCCAGTAAGGCATTTGTCAAAATCAGACAACAAACACACACATACACACTCATGCAAATGCAACTCACATACACACGACTGCAATCTTGGGCAACTGAGGCCACACTGTGAGCAGCAGCACCAGTGTATGATGGGAGTGGTGACTGGGTGGTGTTGAGGAGACTGGGGTGGGGAGGGATAGTAGGGTAGGGGTGGTGGACAGTGACATGCTGTTGGGGAGCACACAGGGACGAGGTGGAGAGCATCTCTGCTATATGGTGAATAGCAACTTCCCTTTCCACAATTTAATTACTATACATGTTTATTGAAATGTTTTACAAACATCATTTTAACAAAAAATAATATTACCTTAAGTCATATTAGTCTATGCAGTTTTCAAGTTTCATATCAGCACATTCCACTGCAGAGTGAAAATCTCATTCTGGATTTTAAATTGATTTACGTACTTTTTGAGATAGAGGAAAAATGTTCCGTACACAATTAAATATATAATAAAGAAGAAAATAAGACTTCCTGAACTGATGTTTAATGTTATTATTGGTATACAATATATTACTGTAGTCTATAAGTGTTTTTAAGTGTTGGAAGTTTTTGTGATAATTCATGTTATTGAATTAGGAATGTGCTGTTACTGACTGATAAAGGTGCAAGTAAATTATTGACTGAAAGACACAAATGTTGACTACTTAACAGTTTCTAAATATGGAGAAAATTTATTATAAAAATACTGCTTGAATAAGAAAGCACCCAACACCCTTTAAAATTTCATATCTAAAAAAAAAAAAAAAAAAAAAAAAAAACGTTTCAAACATAAATATATTTGTAATAAAGTCATGTTAGCCCTGATAAACAAAGTATTATGCACTCTGATGCATTCCAAAGTTTCATATGTTGTCCACATCATATATTAACAGAATCACCAGGGGGATGGAGCTAGTAGTGGTAAAGGATAGATTCCAGTTATTTTTCTGTGGCACACATAATTAAATCATAATTGTTTGAGTGATGTGTAAGTAGTATACATTACACATGTTGTGATGTCTTGAGTGAGAGTTTGGAGAGTTTGACTTTATCATGTACACTGAAGAAATTAACTGATAAAATAATACCTATTTATAATAATGTTCTGACACATCTATATGTAGGAGCTATTGATAATGTGCTGGTATGTAATGAAATGTTGAAGTTGAATGTTTACAGAAGAACAATAATTCACAGCACTTTTGTTAAAAATTAGTTGCTATTTATAACACGGACCAACAGATGTACATAACTCAAACTGAGTTTCATTGTAACTTATGGAAACTTGAAATTTTCTGTGTTTTGAATAGTTTATTTTGGAATAATAATTAAACTGTGTAATTATATGTTGTATCTTTCATTCAAGAAACATTTGAGCAAAGATAATTTTATATTTCTTATAAATATTATTTTTGAATTATTTGTATCTCTCACATTCTAACACTGTTGAAGCATAAACTACAAATACATCCACTATTAAATTACAGTATCTTAAATTACTTTCTGAACGAAATATGTTTAAGAAGCAGAACTGCGTACTATTTAATACTATTTGTTTTCCTGTACAATTTATAGGTGCTGGCCATGGTAATGAAGTCAACTACATGTTCCATTGGGGAGGAGGTGAGAATCTGCAACCAGGGTCTGAAGGAGCTATTACGAGGAGCAGGTTGATACAGATGTGGACAAATTTTGCAAGATACGGGTAAGTTAATACATAGATGATACAGCTTCATATTCCCAAATATTCCCAAATCAGTTGTGAGCTAATATCAGCTCTGTGTTGAAAACACAATTCCATGTGGTAAAAGTATTTGTTAACAGCTTGTGTTCACATGCACCTGTTCCAGAAGTGACTTATACTCTCTCTCTTTGGTATTCAATCCTGAGGCTGATTTGCGGCAATATGTCAATTGCCTCATATGTCTACCTTCCTCTTCATATCTGTGTATGTACTGCATTTCACATCATTCATAATCCACAGCATATATTGCATCTTTGGTCATCCCCAGTGATTCCTTTCCTTAATGGTTCCTCCAATTATTGTTCCAAAAATGCTATTGTGTCTTAAAACATGTCCAGTGAGTTTGTCTCTTTTTTGGATGTGTCTCCACAGAGATCTCGTTTTCTGTACTCTTCTCAGCACCTCTTCATTTGTAACTGTCTCTCCACCTGATCATCATCATTCTTCTGTACCACCAAATCTCCAGGGATACTAGCCATCTTCTCTCTTGTTTTCCTACTGTCCAAGTTTCTGACTCATACAGGGCCACATTCCAAAAAAATGCTTTCATAATCCATTAGTTATTTTCAGAATTATGTTCATTATGGTGAATAAGTTCTTTTTTAAATTATATGCAATTTTGTCCTTTCATGCTCTGCTCACACTTCCTTTCTGGCTTGTACGTCCCTTATAATCCTGCTTTCCAAATAGATAAATTCTTCTATCATTTTTAGCTCTTCTCTTCCAGTTTGTATTCTTCAAGGTTCATATTCTTCTTCAGCAGTGCATACCATTACTTTAGTTTTTCACTAGTGACCTATATAGTGTTAACAGGTGGTGCCACATATTTTGCATGGCTGCTGACTCCTTTTTTACCTGGGGGTTATTTTTTGCCATCTCTAACTTCAAATCTGTGGCCAAAAGCTTTATGTAAGTGTGTGTAAGTGTCTTTTAATTGTGCCTGTCTGCAACTTAATGTATCTTCTTTATGGTAAGAAGCAATCTATCATTTTTAATATTATCTTTTTCTTTGTTCTCATCATATAATGTTTTTTATAGTTCTGTAAAGTAGCTTCTGATGTCACTCACTGCATTCTGCATGTCTTCTTTCTTTTCTTTTTTCATGTAAGTACTTGTATCCACACTGGCTTCTTTAATTTTTGTATGATACTGGTTACAGAAAATCCTTTCCATTGTGCTGAAGGCCTTCCCTAGAGCTTCTTTCATATTCATGACCACAGAAATACCATCTGCATAATGTGGCATGTCTATTTTCTGCCCATTAATTTTGATCATAACCTCAACAGTTTCACAAATTCATCTATAACTTCTGCATGTAAGTACTAAATATAAGATCAAAAAAAGCACATCATACCTTTTTGAATTTTTGCTTCGTGTTCTTGACGAAAATTTCTAATCACAGCCACTTCACTTCTACAGAAGCTCTGTATCACCAGCAGACCTTTGTAGTTTAGACCTGCTTTCTTCAGCACTCTGAGAATCTCTAGCCAGCAAACCTCAACAGTCAGCATCTGAAATATAAGATGCATGACATGAAAGTGATTTCGGCAACAATCGCATTACTATTTTATTAATGTGTCACATTTGACCAGAAGCACCTTGTAATGTTTACTATAAATCACAATATTGTAAGAAGGAAAATCACTACACACCATACAGCCGAGATGCTAAGCACAGATAGGCACAACAAAAAGATGCTCGCAATTACAGCTTTTGGCCATTAAGGCCTTCATCAACAGTAGACACACACACACACACACACACACACACACACACACACACACACACACACACACACACACTCACACACACTCTCATGCAAATGTAACACACACACGTGACTGCAGTCTCAGACAACTAAAACCTCCAGTTGACACATAGTCCATGCTGAGGTCGACACTCCTATGATCGTGTTTCGTTCCTCAGTTCCGCCACACTGAATGAAAGACATCTTGCTGATAGTAGATAATGCCCATGTCCTCATCCTTCTGATGGATGGAAACCTTCCATTATCAGATGAGCATCTGCAAGTCAAGGTACTACAGTGTTAACACTGTGACCCCGCCTTCATCTCTTCACTCGGTGAAAGTTAAATCATCTCTCCATACTTCAGCTCTTCTCCACACTTTTGCCCATCGGCTTTTTCTTGAGCTGGTCATCACCTCACCTGACAATGCTTTCTGCAGAACTTTGTGATGGACCGACCACTTCATGTTCCACCATCAACTTCATCGTTGGACAACATGAAGGTACCAATCTTCCAGTTCCTGGACCCCAGAATATCCTTGAATATGACGCAACCACTACATCCCCCCCTCCCCCCAGGACTAATCACAAGTACTCTATACTGTGAGGGGGGGGGGGCTGTGTGGTGTTGATGTAAAACACCAATCCTCAAATGAGGACTCTCTCTCTGCTTACAAGTTCTTTTGGTGAAAAGTTTGAGATGATTCAGTCTGTTTATATGACTTTTTGTATATACATGTGTAGATTCTTGTACTTAAATATACATCTGTATCGAAATATATAGTGGAAATGTTTGATTCTGGGATAGTATCCCATCACATTTCCCCTGTGGTAAACATTACAAGGTTAGTTTCCTTGGTGCTTCTGGCCAGATGTGACATTTTATTGTTGTCAGAAGCACTGTCATGTCTTGCAATTTATACCTTAGATTATGACCATATGCATGGCATACAATTTTTTCAAAGTATCTTAGAAGAAAGATTAAGGAAAGGCAAACCTATGTTTCTAGCATTTGTAGACTTAGAGAAAGCTTTTGACAATGTTGATTGGAATACTCCCTTTAAAATTCTGAAGGTGGCAGGGGTAAAATACAGGGAGCGAAAGGCTATTTACAATTTGTACAGAAATCAGATGGCAGTCATACCAGTCGAGAGGTATGAAAGGGAAGCAGTGGTTGGGAAGGGAGTGAGACAGGGTTGTAGCCTATCCCCGATGTTATTCAATCTGTATATAGAGCAAGCAATAAAGGAAACAAAAGAAAAGTTCGGAGTAGGTATTAAAATCCATGGAGAAGAAATAAAAACTTTGAGGTTCGCCAATGACATTGTAATTCTGTCAGAGACAGCAAAGGACTTGGAAGAGCAGTTGAACAGAATGGACAGTGTCTTGAAAGGAGGGTATAAGATGAACATCAACAAAAGCAAAACGAGGATAATGGAATGTAGTCGAATTAAGGCGGGTGATGCTGAGGGAATTAGATTAGGAAATGAGACACTTAAAGTAGTAAAGGAGTTTTGCTATTTGGGGATCAAAATAACTGATGATGGCCGAAGTAGAGAGGATATAAAATGTAGACTGGCAATGGCGAGGAAGGTGTTTCTGAAGGAGATAAATTTGGTAACATCGAGTATAGATTTAAGTGTCAGGAAGTCGTTTCTGAAAGTATTTGTATGAAGTGTAGACATGTATGGAAGTGAAACGTGGACGGTAAATAGTTTAGATAAGAAGAGAATAGAAGCTTTCAAAATGTGGTGCTACAGAAGAATGCTGAAGATTAGATGGGTAGATCACATAACTAATGAGGAGGTATTGAATAGAATTGGGGAGAAGAGGAGCTTGTGGCACAACTTGACTAGAAGAAGGGATTGGTTGGTAGGACATGTTCTGAGACATCGAGGGATCACCAATTTACTATTGGAGGGCAGCGTGGAGGGTAAAAATCGTAGAGGGAGACCAAGAGATGAATACACTAAGCAGATTTAGAAGGATGTAGGCTGCAGTAGGTACTGGGAGATGAAGAATGTTGCACAGGATAGAGTAGCATGGAGAGCTGTATCAAACCAGTCTCAGGACTGAAGACCACAACAACAACAACAACAATGACAATGATACATTCACATCTGTTACTTTAGGTAACTACTATGTTTGTATAACTATACAACCAACGTAGTTGTATGATTTTCATATGTTAGCTCTCTTCTCTTGATTTAGTGGTGTGTTACTATATTTTTGATGCACTTGACAATGAGCAGTGCCCAAAACTAGAAGTGCAAAGAAAATACTTAAATATAGCCTGCTGCAATAATGTCTTTCCTCAAATTTATTAAGGCATGTGGGGCCCACCCAGAAAATAGGTTAAAGAAATACTTATAAATAGGCAGTATAATTCAATTGGATAGATAAACAATCTATTTACCAAGCAGCAGCAGGAGAACACAAGCATATAAGGGTTAAGAAAATTTGCAAGCTTTCAGAGCAATTGACTCCTTCTTCTGGCTGAAGGTTTGAGGGGAAAGGAAGAGGGATGAAGAAAAAGGACTGACTATATTTGGAAAAGTTGCCCAGAATCATGAGTCAGGGGAGACTTACTGAATGGGATGAGTAGGAAAGGCCTGGGTTTATAGGGGAGTCCAGTCCTTTTCTATATCCCTCATCCTTCCCCTTCAGCCTTCTGCCATAAGAAAGAAAGCTTGCTAATTTCCTTAACCATTATATGTGTGCATGTTCTCCTGCCCCCTCTTGGTGATTTTTTTATCCCTCTAATTACATTATATTTTCAAAAACTGAAAATTGATTATTTTTGTTGATATATTAGAAAGAGGCAACACTGATAAGGCACTGTGGAACTTAACTGAGTTCCTGATGTAGTCAACATCCCCTCAACCAACAAAGAGAAAAGCAAACACTGGTTTGACAGTGAATGCTGCATAAGAAGACAGTGGTCCTGGAAAAACTGAAAGAGCAGGACAAGAAAAACTAAAAAATCGGAGCTACAACAGTATGGAACAATAACACAATATCGCTCACTCTTGGATAAAAAAAAAATAATAATAATAATTCAGATCAAAAAAGAAGAATTTCTACAGGAAGCAGAAGCAAAGCCCTATAAATGTCTGGACTCATGGAGAACAGAGATGATTCCAGCTATCTCTATGACAATATGGAAAAACCACTTGATAAACCTGTTCTGGAAGAAGACCTCACATTGTCAAATAAAGAGAACCATCTCCTTAACTGAAAATGAAAGGATAACAGAAGATGAGGTCTGGAAAACAACTGAAAGAAGCAAATTCCATAAAGCAGATGGCCCATATGATATCTTGTGCAAGTTAACAAAAGGAGCAATGTTATACACTGTGAAACTCTGGACAGGTCTATAGAAGTGAATGGAAATAATTTTCACCCCCAACATTGTGAAGAGATTCGACAGATAAAGTGCCAATGGCCTCATCACAGTGGTAACACCGGTTAACATCAGGTCACTGAAGTTAAGCAATGTCAGGCTTGGTTAGTATTTGGTTGGGTCACCATCCAGGTATGCTGAGTGCTGTTGGCAAGCAGTGTGCACTCAGCCCTTGTGAAGCCAATCGAGAAGCTACTTGATTGAGAAGTAGTGGCTCTGGCAATGAAAACTGACAATGCCCAGGAGAGCAGTGTGCTGAGCACATGTCTCTCTGTATCCACATCCAGCGATGCCTAAGGACTGAGGATGAGACAGTGGCTGGTTGGTACCATTGGGCCTTCAAGACCTTTCCAGATGGTGTTTGTTTGTTCAACAGATAAAGTGATCTATGAAGGAAAAGTATCAGAAAAGTCACTAGATTTCTATAGAAAGATGGCTTTGGAATGTGCACTACTCAAGATGATGAACAACATTATACTTAAAAAGGTTCATGATAACATGATGACTGTGATATCCTGTCAACAGCACTGATTTACTACAGGCAGGTCTACTGCCAAAGCAGTGGGACACATTCTCCAATTCATAAGTGAGGCCCCGTCTAACTCAATTGCCATGAATACACAACTTTTGTTCATTATAAACAAGCTTTCAGTGGGGTAAATAAGAGTACAATACTGGACAAATTACACCCAGCACTAGGTGCAGGAAGTCAGACCCTTGAGTTCAAAACAAACACTCTCTGAGGAAACACAATCAGATACCAAGACGGATTAACACAGTTCCACGGAATTCAGTAAACCAATGGGCTACTGCAGGGAGACCCTATAAATCCCAATGTATTGAATGTACTTAGCCATAACATGATCCAAAGGATATAGTCAGAAGAAGTGCTATATGATTCTGCTATCAGAAAGAAGAGAGCCCCTGTCATTTACAACCTGGAAGAGTGGTCCCATGAAAACACCTTGTCATAAACAGAGTATGACAAAAGCAATGAAATTTATGAAAGGAGAAGCCCTGGCAAATGACAAATTCGCCATTGGGAAGCAAGATCTGAAAAGACTCAAAAGCTACAAGTACCTATGAATTACACTGCAACTGATAGACAATACATTTCCCAAGTTCACTGAATACAGAGTAGCAAGAGTGAGGAAGACAGCCTCTGAGATAAAGTAACTGAGTCTACCATCCATAAAAACTGTCCTGAGACTCTTCAATGTAGAGGCTGGGCCCTTTGCATCAGATGATGTAGAAGTTATATGGAGACACCTAACATACTCAGATATCATACAATTAGAGGAAACCAAGCCAGCCTATGTGACTGGTTTGAAGCAGCCCACCATGAGTTGCTCTCCTGTGCCAACCTCTTCATCTCAGAGTAGCACTTGCAACTTAGGTCCCCAATTAATTGTTGGGTGTATTCTAGTCTTTGCCTTCCTCCACAGTTTTTACTCTCTGCAGCTCCCTCTAGTACCATAGTTGTTATTCCCTGATGTCTTAACAGATGTCCTGTCATCCTGTTCCTTCTTCTTGTCAGTGTTTTCCACATATTCCTTTTCCTCTCCAATTACATGTAGAACCTTCTCATTCCTTACTTTATCATGCCACCTAATTTTCAGTATCTGTCTGTAGCACCCATCTGATATGCTTTGATTCTCTTCTGTTCTGCTTTTCCCATGGTCAGTGTTTCACTAACATACAATGCTGTGCTCCAAACATACATTCTCAGAAATTTCTTTCTCAAATAAGGCATATGTTGGACACTAGTAGGTTTCTCTTGGTCAGAAATGCCCTATTTGCCAGTACTAGTCTATTTTTATGTCCTCCTTACTGCATTCATTGTATGTTATTTTCCTGCCTAGGTAGGAGAAATCTTCTACTCCTGGTCCACATTTCTGGTATTAAATTTCTCATTGATCTCATTTCTGCTACTTCTTATTGCTTTTGTCTTTATTCGATTTGCTCTCAACTAATATTCTGGACTCATTAGAGTGTTCATCCCATTCAAGAGGTACTGCAGTTCTTCACTTCCACCAAGGATAGAATTGTCATCAGCAAGTCTTGTCACTGTTATCCTTTACACTTCAATTACAATTCTATTCTTCAATCTTTCTTCTATTTCCATCATTGCTTTTTCAGAGACAGCAAAGGACTTGGAAGAGCAGTTGAATGGAATGGACAGTGTCTTGAGAGGAGTATATAAGATGAACATCAACAAAAGCAAAACAAGGATAATGGAATGTGGTAGAATTAAGTCGGGTGATGCTGAGGGAATTAGATTAGGAAATGAGACACTTAAAGTAGTAAAGGAGTTTTGCTATTTGGGGAGCAAAATAACTGATGATGGTCGAAGTAGAGAGGATATAAAATGTAGACTGGCAATGGCAAGGAAAGCGTTTCCGAAGAAGAGAAATTTGTTAACATCAAGTATAGATTTAAGTGTCAGGAAGTCTTTTCTGAAAGTATTTGTATGGAGTGTAGCCATGTACGGAAGTGAAACATGGACGATAAATAGTTTGGACAAGAAGAGAATAGAAGCTTTCGAAATGTGGTGCTACAGAAGAGTGCTGAGTTGCAGTAGGTACTGGGAGGTGAAGAACCTTGCGCAGGCTAGAGTAGCATGGAGAGCTGCATCAAACCAGTCTCAGGACTGAAGACCACCACAACAACAACAACAGATTGAACAGTAGGCAAGGATGGCTACATCCCTGTCTTACACCCTTTTTAGTCGGGGAACCTCATTTTTGGTCTTCTACTCTTATTATTCACTCTTAGCTCTTGTACATGTTGTACATTACCCCTCTCTCCCTATGGCTTACTCTTATTTTCCTCAGACTTTTGAACATCTTGCATCATTTGACATTGTAAGATGCTTTTTCTGAGTCAACAAATCCTATGAATGTGTCTTGATTTTTCTTTAGTTGTGCTTCCATTACCAGCCACTATGTCAGAACTGCCTCTCTGGTGACTTTACCTTTCCTAAAGTCAAATTGATCATCAACTAACATATCCTCAATTTTCTTTTCTATTCTTCTGTATATTATTCTTGTCAACAAGTTAGATGCATTAGACATTAAGCTGATTGTGCGATAGTTCTTGTACTTCTCAGCTCTTGCAATCTTCAGAATTATCTGGTTAATATTTTTCCAAAAGTCAGATTATATATCACCAGATATATTTAAATATGTCTGCTTGTGTCTGTATATGTGTGGATGGATATGTGTGTGTGTGTGCGAGTGTATACCCATCCTTTTTACCCCTAAGGTAAGTCTTTCCGCTCCCGGGATTGGAATGACTCCTTACCCTCTCCCTTAAAACCCACATCCTTTCGTCTTTCCCTCTCCTTCCCTCTTTCCTGATGAGGCAACAGTTGGTTGCGAAAGCTTGAATTTTGTGTGTATGTTTGTGTGTCTATCGACCTGCCAGCGCTTTCGTTCGGTAAGTCACATCATCTTTGTTTTTAATATATATATATATATATATGTGTGTGTGTTTGTGTGTGTGTGTGTGTCTGTGTCTGTGTCTGTGTCTGTGTCTGTTGCCTGTTTTTGACACAGGCCTCATTGACTGAAAGATTTTTGTGTGAAAGTCTTTTTGTTGTGCCTATCTGTGACTCAGCTTCTCCACTATATGATGAGTAGCAACTATCCAATACTATTACTTAAAGAAATATTATTCCAAATAAATTATTGAGTTACAAGGCTAGGTGCACAAGTTGTCACCAACAATGCTATTCCAACGTGCGTCAATGAAATAGCATTGTATCCAGTGTGCAGGTCAATGAAATAGTGTTGTAACAACATTAGCCCCAATCTTGGTATGACTTCATTGCTTGTTGGTATTTTGACCAGACATCAAGGGGTGTTGGGGCAAATGTCAATACAGTGACCCCACATGATCATCAACGTTGCTTTGATTCACTGGATTCTTGAAATCACAATGTCTTAGAAATTTTGGTGTAATATGCAAGTTCTTGAATTTTTGGAACTTTACCAACCATAAATACATTTGTGGGATCTCATTATGAGGAATCACAAAAATCACAAGCGACACACCCACCAGATAGTCAAAACAGATTGGCCCATGCCCATTGAAGTTGAAGTGTATCACAGTACTTGTTTTGTCTGTGATCTTATAGCTTAATAAAATTGATTGATTTTGAAATATGTGTAGTATTATGGACCAACAACGTGTTTTCCTCTTTTTGTTTTTTAATGGTAAAATATTGTAATTCTTTTACATAATGTCTAATTTCATAACTTTAAACTTTACTAAGATATTTGGAAGAGCCACCCAGATGAAAGGGACTGGATTGAACCTGTGCCTAGTGACTATTAAACTTACCTTAGCTTATTGCATTTCCTGCTATAGTCAAATATCTGTAAGTAATGTACAACTTCAGGTGGAAAGGGGAAAGCACACACAATGTGCTTTAAGTAAGAGAAGTTCATCTCAGTTTCAATTTGTTTTCTCAATCAGGAAGGTCAACTGCTACCCTGTCATCTAGTACTTCTGAACCACACACTTCAGTATCTTATTCTTCAGAATCAAAAGTATCCGTATGACCTTCAACAGTAAATTGTCCACAAGGACCTGAATAATTTGTATGAAAAGAAATCCTCTGGCAAGTTGAAACATTAATACCAGACAAATCATTTTGGGAAGCTGAAAAGCATGTCATTGTAATCTAAAGAATGTGTACAGACAGTGCTGTAGCTAACAAGAGGAAACTTAACAATACCAGAGAAGGAAAGTTGCTACTCACCATGTAGCAGAGATGCTGAGTCGTGATAGGCACAATAAAGAGATTCACACAATTAAAGCTTTCAGCCATTAAGGCCTTTGTCAGCAGTAGACACACGTACACATACACACATGCACACACACACACACACACACACACACACACACACACACACACACACACAAACGCAACTTGCACCAAACATCTGCAGTCTCTGAGACTGCAGTCTTTGAGACTGCTAGCCTGTGATATCAAATCTCTCCACACAGTCACAGACAGATCCTCCATGAACTCCATTTCTCCCCAGAACTTTGAGGTCTACAGAAAAGATTGTATTACAACATTTTATGAGGCTGCAGAATTAGAGAAAAGGACATAAATCAAGTTAGATGATACCAAGGAAGGAAAGAAAGACCTGTTGTCTGCAAAAAAACATAATTCTATGTTTTGATATGCATAAAGAATTAAAGAAAGTCATTTTGGGTGTAAGAAATGTTGATATTCTTAACCTTTGACAAGAATGTAGGATGAGTCTTCATACCTCTTTCATCAAATTTAATAACAGGTCACCCTTAACCTACCTTCCTGACAGCCACTATTACATTTCTTGACCCAAGTCTAATTCTGTCAAACAGCAGTTTGCCAGAATTACTTTTTGATGAGTTGCTTTGTACTCTCATAGATAGTAATCACCTAAATAGAACTACAGCAGATAATATAATGCAAGAATTCAAAGAAGTGACTTCTGTACCCCATGTTAAGAATACAATCATTCTGAAGAAAGAGGTGATCATTTCTGGTGGGACATCGTTAGAGATGAATACCAAAATTTGATGGTTGTTGTGAACTTAGTTTGCAGTCATACCAATGGGAATGCTATCATTGAAAGGAGCTTTTCTGTTAATGGTGAATGCCTCTTTGAAAACACGAGGGAAAAATCTGTTGTTACACATAGACAAACATATGACAATTTGGATATTTCCATTATTCACAGCACCAGGAATGCACTCTTATAATATGTAGAATATCATAATCAACTCAAAGGAGAACAGCATGCAGAGGTGCAGAGCATTTTTAAAGCAATGGAAAAAAGACATAGAAGTGAAAAAAAAAAAAAAAAAAAAAGGTTCAAATCGCTCTGAGCACTATGGGACTTAACAACTGAGGTTATCAGTCCCCTAGAACTTAGAACTACTTAAACCTAACCAACCTACGGACATCACACATATCCATGCCCGAGGCAGGATTCGAACCTGCGACCGTAGCAGTCGCGCGGTTCTGGACTAAAGCACCTAGAACCACTTGGCCACTGCGGCCGGCTACAAGTGAAAGAATTGGAAGCAAAGCATTTGTAAATTTTAGAAAGTACTTCAAAAGAAGTGTTGAAACTTGAAGCTCATATAAAGGCTTTACAAAATTAGATAACTGCATTATGACATTGTATCTGTAACATAAATAATGAAATTATCTGAAAAATTCAAAATTTTGTTCCACTGCCAAATTTTTAAATGCAGATTTTACGTTTTGGACCTTGAATGTTTCAAGAAATTGTTGGAACCTGCATAAATGAAACATTTAAAATATATGTATTGTGAAAGTACACATTACTTGTAATTGCAAACATTATTTAAAGTGTTCATCTTTTTGGCAGAAAACTGTATTATGTGGCATAAACCAGCTTAATTTTAAATACATGTCTACCAATTTCATAACTTTGCTTTTATTTTGAGTGACCTTAATCAGCTTTTTTTAACCACTTCATTATAGACCTCCTTGAATAGCGCTGTGTTTTCATACATTATTGGTATAATAACACTTTAAATTTTTTTATGCTACCAAGTTCCATCCCCTTATAGTATACATAACACTTTGGACTTTTTTATACTACAAACTTCAATCATCTTATAGATGAAAATCATTAGTACTTAATTTATTTAGTTATGGTGTAAGAGAAAGAAATGAATATATTCATTCAACTGAGATATTTTAACACTTACCTGGAATTCTCAGGGATTTTTTTTCAAGTTTGAGAAGCTACCTTGTTACGTTTAATAAAATCTTAATAATGCCATGATAATATTTTGGCATGAGAATGACATATTTTGTGAAACAAAAATGACATACTGAATATGAATTCTATTAAAAAAAAACCTTTATCTGTTGAAGGTAATAGATGTATATGTGTTATGAATAGGCTCATCGCCTCTAATCTGCTACTAATGGCACTTGCTCACTATGGTACACTTGGTTTGCAATTACCATTTTTTTGTATTAATTAACTGTTCAGAACTTTCTACACAAAACCCATTCATGCTATGTTACAGAAATCCCACACCAACTGTGGACTCAGTGATTACTCAATACTGGACTCCATACACCACCGATGGAAAAGCTTACCTGCATTTTGATGTCAATTTATCTATTGAAAGCAACTTGAAGTATGATGAATTTAATTTCTGGCATAATCTCCTGCCATAGGTGATTTACATGAGGCTGGACAGTACACAGACTTTAATAATTTGCAAGCACCATTGTATCAAATATGTATTTTACAAATTGTAAAAGTTAGTCACTGTCATTATCAGTCATTGTAGTTTAATAATTAATAAAGTTCTCTACCAAGATTTATTCTACCATTATACTTTGTCACTTGCATAAACATCAAAACAGAAAAATCTAGCTAAAAAACTCCACATTTACCAAATATTGGCAGTAAACTATGCTGTCAATACACATTGAATTTTCACTCTGCAGTGGAATATGTGCTGATTTTAAACTTTCTTCCAGATTAAAAATGTGTGCTAGGACTCAAAACCTGGGACCTTTGTCTTTTTCAGGCTAGTAATCTACTGACTATTAATGTTGACATCACTACACCTAAAAATGAGTGTACACTGATTAAACTACAGCCAACTTATCCTAGAAAAATAGAAAATCACAGATGGAATGTTGCCTAAGTAGTTTACCAGGCAAGGAGTGATATAGACAATAACAGATATTTTGTTTTAAATTTCAGAAAGGTCAGAATTTTCTTCAGTTTTAAAAGAATCTCAATCTTATTTGTTAGTTAAAATGTTAAAATCTTACAAAAGCATGACATGACATAAATTTCACATGTTTCTATATTCAGAATATGTCAGGGCATGTAAAATATTCTCCCAAATAAGTGGCTACATGATCGTAATAGTATGAAATAATACTGAAGTATAAAAAAGTTATAAATGTGTATTAGCGCCATGAAAATAAACACTATGCCCTAAACTTCATTTCAAGAGCAGGGCAAAAGTAACAAACTGGAGAAAATAACAAAGTATTAGGATGGTTATGAAAAAGTAGGGGATGGACAGAGAGGGTGGGGGTAGGGTCATAAACATCAGAATATCAGTAAAACTCAGGGGAATTAACAAATCAAATAGTTAAATTCTGTGATAAACTTTCCACTACATACCTTTTCAGGCAAGGATCTGGTTGCCCCTTCCATAGTGCCTTCTCAGAAATCTTTAACATTTCATGGGTGCCCTTTTTTCTGTCTGTGATGGTGTCAACCCTCACACCAAACAGTCTGAGGATAATCTATTTTCTTATGCACATTTGTTATCAATAAAATGTCTTATTAAAAAGTATACGGATAGCTAATATCACAAGCATACTGATTAATGTTCCAATATTAGCCAAACTCTACGGGCCTACAATAAAGACATCAATCATTATTTCACAGCAAACAATTTAATTTTTAATATTACAAAACATTCTATTACAAAAACGTCATATTGCTGGTCAGTACACAGCTTTAGAAGGTGACTTTTATATGTGACTGTCAGTAGTATTTACGGTTTCATATCCTGAAGACATATACTAGCTGGCCATTATGTCTTCCTGTATGTTCATTGTTCCTCAAGGAAATTTTCCTTTAAAAAATCTTATGAAAGACGAATAGAAGCTGGTAGCTGTCCAGGAAGGAGATGCTTGTTGCATGGGGTCACAATGCTCAGCAGTAAGTACAACCATTTTTGATGATGTTCATGATCATGATGATATGATAATGATGATTACGCAAATCTTGTGTCAGGGTTTCTTGCATCTGTTCTAAGTTGCTGTTGATGAAATGGAATGAAATGCCATGTGACTAAGGCCTTCTGTCAGGTAGACCGGTCACCTGGTGCAAGTCTTTTTAGTTGATGCCACTTTGGTGACTTTCGCATCAATGAGGATGATGAAGACGACATAATGCCCAGTCCCTGAGCAGAGTAAACTCTCCAACCCAGCCGAGAATTGAACCCAGCTCAATAATGGAAACATTTGTTCTTCTTTAATTATATTTTATATGGAGCATCCTGGACCAATACTAAAGTTAAAATGCTCGATGTGCTTTTTGTCTATGGCTTTAAGGGTCTAGACTCACATTAATGATCAGATAGGTAACACAGAAACAGAACTGAACACATTAAAGAGACAGGTTAGGAATGACACATTGCATGCAGCTCAGATAGCTGGAACTTATGATGTTTATCATAGTCTAGTACCCAATCTTAATAACTATGTTGATGAAATGCACAGTAGTAAACTAATGTCATAGAACCAAGTAGGAGTACTGGGGTAGAGCCAAAATCTTCTGTTATTCTGTGAGATAAAAGTCTACTCAAACACAAACAGCTTCAAATGTTCACGTATATGACATGGAACAATGATGTCAATGACAAAATATACAGCAGTAGTTGTGGTGTAAATTATTTGTTGTAGCTGCATGAAAGGCTATGATGGCATGCTACATCATGAGATGAAGATGTCAGTGAGCGCAATGATGTGGCAACTATGATACACTTGTGACACGGTGACTATGATACACTTGACACATAAAGCATTGCCCACCTTGCGTCAATAAATTAAGATTGATGGAAACCCAAGTGGGTACTGTCCTCCTGATTATCATACAATACAGAAAACATGACACATTACACATGCTAGAATCCAATATACAAGCAACAGACCACCTGAATGGACTGAGACAATTTAATTCTACAGGACGGCAATTACTTATTACCATATCCCACAACCAAATATATTAAAGAACTGTATTAACACAGAGACCTTAAGAAATATTTTCACCTAGTATAGAAGTATACGGCTGCAAAATACTAATGCGAATTCTTTACAGACGAATGGAAAAACTGGTAGAAGCCGACCTCGGGGAAGATCAGTTTGGATCCCGTAGAAATGTTGGAACACATGAGGTAATACTGACCCTATGACTTGTCTTAGCTGCTAGATTAAAGAAAGGCAAACCTACGTTTCTAGCATTTGTAGACTTAGAGAAAGCTTTTGACAATGTTGACTGGAATACTCTCTTTCAAATTCTGAAGGTGGAAGGGGTAAAATACAGGGAGCGTTAGGCTATTTACAATTTGTACAGAAACCAGATGGCAGTTATAAGAGTCGAGGGGTATGAAACGGAAGCAGTGGTTGGGAAGGGAGTGAGACACGGTTGTAGCCTATCCCTGATGTTATTCAATCTGTATATTGAGCAAGCAATAAAGGAAACAGAAGAAAAGTTCGGAATAGGTATTAAAATCCGTGGAGAAGAAATAAAAACTTTGAGGTTCGCAGATGACATTTTGATTCTGTCAGAGACAGCAAGGGACTTGGAAGAGCAGTTGAACAGAAGGACAGTGTGTTGAAAGGAGGGTATAAGATGAACATCAACAAAAGCAAAATGAGGATAGTGGAATGTAGTTGAATTAAGTCAGGTGATGCTGAGGGAATTAGATTAGGAAATGAGACACTTAAATTAGTAAAGGAGTTTTGCTATTTGTGGAGCAAAATAACGGATGATGGTCGAACTAGAGAGGATATAAAATGTAGACTGGCAATGGCAAGGAAAGCGTTTCTGAAGAAGAGAAATTTGTTAACATCGAATATAGATTTAAGTGTCAGGAAGTGGTTTCTGAAAGTATTTGTATGGAGTGTAGCCATGTTGTTGTTGTGGTCTTCAGTCCTGAGACTGGTTTGATGCAGCTCTCCATGCTACTCTATCCTGTGCAAGCTTCTTCATCTCCCAGTACCTACTGCAGCCTACATCCTTCTAAATCTGCTTAGTGTATTCATCTCTTGGTCTCCCTCTACGATTTTTACCCTTCACGCTTCCCTCCAATACTAAATTGGTGATCCCCCAATGTCTCAGAACATGTCCTACCAACCGATCCCTTCTTCTAGTCAAGTTGTGCCACAAGCTCCTCTTCTCCCCAATTCTATTCAATACCTCCTCATTAGTTATGTGATCAACTCATCTAATCTTCAGCATTCTTCCGTAGCACCACATTTCAAAAGCTTCTATTCTCTTCTTGTCTAAGCTATTTATCATCCACGTTTCACTTCCATACATGGCTAAACTCCACACAAATACTTTCAGAAACGACTTCCTGACATTTAAATCTGTACTTGATGTTAACAAACTTTTCTTCTTCAGAAACACTTTCTTTGCCATTGCCAGTCTACATTTTATATCCTCTCTACTTCGACCATCATCAGTTATTTTGCTCCCCAAATAGCAAAACTCCTTTACTACTTTAAGTGTCTCATTTCCTAATCTAATTCCCTCAGCATCACCCTACTTAATTCGACTACATTCCATCATACTCGTTTTGCTTTTGTTGATGTTCATCTTATACCCTACTTTCAACACACTGTCCTTCTGTTCAACTGCTCTTCCAAGTCCCTTGCTGTCTCTGACAGAATCAAAATGTCATCTGCGAACCTGAAAGTTTTTATTTCGTCTCCATGGATTTTAATACCTACTCCGAACTTTTCTTTTGTTTCCTTTATTGCTTGCTCAATATACAGATTGAATAACATCGGGGATAGGCTACAACCCTGTCTCACTCCCTTTCCAACCACTGCTTCCCTTTCATACCCCTCGAATCGTATGACTGCCATCTGGTTTCTGTGCAAATTGTAAATAGCCTTTCGCTCCCTGTATTTTACCCCTGCCACCTTCAGAATTTGAAAGAGAGTATTCCAATCAACATTGTCAAAAGCTTTCTCTAAGTCTGCAAGTGCTAGAAATGTAGGTTTGCCTTTCCTTAATCTTTCTTCTAAGATAAGTCGTAGGGTCAGTATTGCCTCACGTGTCCCAACATTTCTACGGAAACCAAACTGATCTTCCCCGTGGTCGGCTTAGATCAATTTTTCCATTCATCTATAAAGAATTCGAATTAGTATTTTGCAGCTGTGACTTATTAAACTGATGGTTTGGTAATTTTCACATCTGTCAACACCTGCTTTCTTTGGGATAGGGATTATTATATTCTTCTTGAAGTCTGAGGGTATTTCGCCCATCTCATACATCTTGCTCACCAGATGGTGGAGTTTTTTCAGGACTGGCTCTCCCAAGGTTGTCAGTAGTTCTAATGGAATGTTGTCTACGTCGGGGGCCTTGTTTCAACTCAGGTCTTTCAGTGCTCTGTCAAACTCTTCATGCAATATCATATCTCCCATTTCATCTTCATCTACATCCTCTTCCATTTCCATAATATTGTCCTCAAGCACATCGCCCTTGTATAGGCCCTCTATATACTTCTTCCACCTTTCTGCTTTCCCCTCTTTGCTTAGAACTGGGTTTCCATCAAAGCTCTTGATATTCATGCAAGTGGTTCTCCTTTCTCCAAAGGTCTCTGTAATTTTCCTGTAGGCAGTATCTATCTTAGCCCTAGTGAGATAAGCCTCTACATCCTTATATTTGTCCTCTAGCCATCCTCGCTTAGCCTTTTCCATGTATGGAAATGAAACATGGATGATAAATAGTTTGGACAAGAAGAGAATAGAAACTTTCGAAATGTGGTGTTAGAGAAGAATGCTGAAGATTAGATGGTTAGATCACGTAACTATTGAGGAGGTATTGAATAGAATTGGGGAGAAGAGAAGTTTGTGGCACAACTTGACTAGAAGAAGGGATCAGTTGGCAGGACATGTTCTGAGGCATCAAGGGATCACCAATTTAGTATTGGAGGGGAGTGTGGAGGGTAAAAATCATAGAGGGAGACCAAGAGATGAATACACTAAGCAGATTCAAAAGGATGTAGGTTGCAGTAGGTACTGGGAGATGAAGAAGTTTGCACAGGATAGAGTAGCATGGAGAGCTGCATCAAACCAGTCTCAGGACTGAAGACCACAACAACAAACAGAAGTAGAAAGTGAACAATCGGCTGAGAAATTAGACTTCTTTCCATGAAGTCATATATATTACTTGTACAACAACAAAAACAACCAATTATTGACAAAATTGTTTAACTGGATAGATAAAAAATCTAGTCACCAAGCAGCAGCAGAACACACATAAAAGACTGTTGTGATAGGCAAGCTACCTGAGCCAGTGGCTCCTTCTTCAGGCAAAAGGGTTGAAAGGGAAGGAAGAATGGTGGAGGAAAAGGACCGGAGAGGTTTAGGAAAAGAGGTAGATTTCGGGAAAGTCGCCCACAACCGTGGGCCACATTAAACTTACTGTACACGATGAGAAGGAAAGACTGATTGCTGGGGACTGCATCGGACAATATTTGAAAACCTGAGAACTTAAAGGTGAGAGACAATGTAATGTGCAAGACAGAGATTACTAATAAAACATTATGTACGAGTTAATAAGAGTAAGAGCTAAGTGCATCATACATAACAGAGGTGGGAGGGGATGGTGAAAAATAGATGGGAAAGACAATGATAGATGTGGAAAACTAAAACAGAGTGAAGCAAAGAGTAGTTACAGTGAAGAAAAGCTGGGTCAGAAAAAATTAACATAGATTAAGGCCAGGTGGGTGGTGAGAACCAAGGACATGTTGTAGTGCTAGTTCCCACCTGCGAAGTTCTGAGAAACGAGTATCTGGGGTAAGAATCCAGATGGTGTGTGTGGTGAAACAGGTGCCAAGGTCATGAATGTCACATTGTAGAGCGTGATCTTAGGAAGAAGGTAAAAGGTGGGGTGCATGGTTTTGGTGGTTTCAGAAGTTCTATGGATAGAGGGTGTTAGTCCTTGTGAGGGGCCTGAGGTTTTAAGGAGGGACTGCAGGTCAGTTTGAATCACAGGAATGAGATCTTGATAGCAGATGCCTTATGTAGAGGTGTCAGACAGCTGGTGTAGACCTTCACTAGCATATTCTTTTCAGTCAAATACTACAGTAGTGTATCCTCTGTCTGCTGGGAGGATAATGATGGAGTCATCAACTTTTAGGGAACATAGAGCCTAGAGTTCTGCAGAAGACAGGTTAGGATTACATTGTAGGGACCTGAGGAAGGGTTGTGAGGCAATGCTGGATATAAGGAATTCTTGGAAGGCTTGTAAGGGATCATTTTGAGGTAGTGGTTGTGTATCAAGTTGGGATTGTAGTCTGAACTGTTCAAGGCAGGGTTCAATGTTAGGTTTACTGTTGGAAAGGTTTTGGTGTTGGGTTGCAAAGTGATACTTCCAGTGGATATTATGTATGAAGGAAAGGAGGTCCTTTGCCAAAGCAGCATGATCAACTGCAGGTTAAGGGCTAAAAGTGAGGGTCCTTACATAATACAGATAATTCAGGAAGTAGAGTGCTTTAGATGAGAAGTTAAGGACACTGTACTGTTGTGACTGGTTCTTGGGATTATAGGTTATTCTTGGCTTGGGAGGCAGTGGTGAAGGCTGTGGGATGTTAAGGAGGTTGGCCAAGCTGTGTTTGTAGGAGAGGAGTGGTGGTTGATGGCGTGTCTGCTTAGGAAACTGCAGAGGGACAGGAAGGATAAATACCACTGTTCAGGTAGTATAGGAGAAGGTGGGATAGCTTTTGAGGTGAAGTCTGGCATGTTGTTGCAGTTTGAAGTTGGCTTGGCAGATGATACCATTCAAGGATACATGAGGGGTAGATAATTGCTGGATTTTGTAGAAGGTTAGAAGTCGGTAGAATGGAAATTTGCTGATGAGACATATAGGTCACAGATTAGCCAGGTAAGAGCAAGAGATTACTATATTTGAAACTGTAAAAGAGCCTGATGTAGGGTACGATTGAATCCAGAAACTGGGACTTTCAGAGTTAGGCATTTTGTAGTAAGTCCAAGTGAGAAGTCTTCCCCCAGATACCAGTTTCTCAGAACTCCGCAGGTGGGAACTAGCACCGCAACATATCCTTGGTTCTCGCCACCCACCTGGCCTTAATTTACTTAATTTGTGTTAATTTCTTCTGTCTCAGCTTTTCTTCAGTGTAACTACTCTTTGCTTTACTCCATTTTAGTTTTCTACATCTTTCATTGTCTCTCCTCTCTACTTTTCACCAACCCCACCCACCTCTGTTACGTACAATGCACTTAGCTTCTCACTCTTATTAACTAATGCATGATGTTTTAGTAGTAATCTCAGTCTTGCATATTACCCTGTCTTTCACCTCTCAGGTTTTCAAATCTCATACGATGCAGTGCCCAACAATCTATCTTTCCTTCTCATTCCATATGGTAAGTCTCCCCTGATCCACAGTTTTGAGTGACTTTCCCAAAATCTACCCCCTTTTGTTATACTTGTCCAGCCCTTTTCCTTCACACTTCTTCCTTCCCCTTCAACCCTCCTGCCAGAAGATGGAGCCACTGGCTCCAAAAGCTATCACAACAGTCTTTTATGTGTGTGTTCTGCCACTGCTTGATAAGTAGATTTTTCATCTATCCAATTAAATAATTATTACTCATATAGTTAGGCACTACTGAATGCTTTCAAATTATGGCTGGACTAAGGCAAAACAAAAGTGAACAGGTAATGTCCTACTCTTATGTTGTGAATCACACCCTTGGTTGTCTCCGAGATCCTCTCTCTAGTTCTACTGAGTGAATCTCAATACTACTTTTTGGGTAACTAGAATACATTAGTGGGTAGTTGCTGTAATTCAATATGTACACACCTGTTGTGCAGAGTAAGGACAGGTGTACAACCACTGTAGTTTTTAGAAAAAAATTGTAAAAGGACTTGGAGGCCAACAACATAGCTCAAATAAGTATTTACATGCAGGTTGGTCAGAAGTATAGAATATTGGGAGGGGATCAGCAGATTGACCTCACATAATGAGTAGAATTTAGTAAATTTATATGCAAAACAGGTATGTAATGATTTTATGTATGCGTATGTTATAGAACAGGTGCTGTCTCATATAGAGCAGGTAAGGTTATCTGTCTAGATAGTTACACTATAAGTACTAGCAGTCTCAGAAGTCTGAATGAATAAGTAATGCAGTAATAAATGTTAGTACAGATCTACGTTTTACAGTATCAACTGATAAAATAAATATGAATGCTGTACTCCGAAGCATCAATCTGGAAACTTCATGTATTGCTCATTTATAATCTTTCTTTAGAAAATATTCCATACACTGTAGATCCAAGCAAGCTCCTCACCACATAATGATAAAAATATAGAACCAAGTGCAGAGGAAGTAATAAAAGTAAGGAAATGTGATCTTGTAATAAAATGAAGATATCTTTTTCTAATGGATAAGGAATTTTTTCATGTCAATGAGTGGGAGCACTTGTAATGTACCTTGACATAAAATATTTGTATTTGTGTTAGTATGTTAAGTGATTTTAGTCCTCAAAGTTGTTGTGATTGAGATGTACTCTTCCCAGAAAGATAAAACAATAATAATAATGGCGTGTGACGAGGGCCTCCCGTCGGGTAGACCGCTTTCCTGGTGCAAGTCTTTCGGTTTGACGCCACTTCGGCGACTTGCGTGTCAATGGTGATGAAATGATGATGATTAGGGCAACACTACACCCAGTCTCTGAGCGGAGAAAATCTCCGACCCAGCCGGGAATCGAACCCGGGCCCTTAGGATTGACAGTCTGTCGCGCTGACCACTCAGCTACCGGGGGCGGACGATAAAACAATAGAACTGTATGATATGTACTTAAAATGATCATATCCTAGTGAAAATCTTGATGACAAAATGGTCTGATGAAATAATATAGAGATACTTTGACTGACCTTCACCCCTGTGTATAGTGATAAGAAATGTATCAATTAGTGTTAATTATTAGATCATAATATGATGGTTGGTATGTTATACAGATGCTTCTGACTAAATTTTGAAGAAAGTGCAGAATTTTAAATAGCACAAAATAAATGTAATAAGTATATTTTTCTTGTATCCACAATTTTTATATAAATGTGTAGATACCTGTTCGCAGTAGTAAGAGAGTAGTCCACATAAAAATAGTTATCAGGACATCATCCAATATGTGAGTAAGTAAAGGAACAAAGTTATGGTTTTAAAATACCAGCTGAAGAGAACCGGATAAATAAGAAATGTACGTTTATGGCAGTATCATTTCTGTGGTCAAATTAGTAAATGAGAGGTGCTATAGAATATTGTGTACAAGTCTCACATAAGTGAACTTTACTTATACTTTATCTTTCCATAAACTCTGCAGTTAGAACGTTCATGCTTTGCCTCACTCGGTGGAGCTGATAGTTGCAAATACTGGTGATTCTAATGATTTTGTTTTTGCATTCTGACTATTTATTGTCTTCATTTTTCAATGAATGAATGAGAAATGTATTGTCTTGGTAAGTACAATTGATGTAGAAACTATATGTACTATACTGTGTTCCCATCTGACTGGAATTGAAGCACAAAGTATTAATAACTTGGATGATTTCCCTACTCAGAAAAGTAAAGTTGTAAGTGTATAAAATTTTGTAACATAATATAAAACCAACACCTGAACTCATGGCTAAATAGTTTTCAGCTACATGTGAGCAAGGTCTAAATGCACGTAAAATGTTTTATAAGTAATTCAAGGAGGTGAGAATAAATTTGCTTGATTCAGTCTTGGAAACTAATTGTGTTAAGTGCATCTAAGACTGTTTGTGATGGACAGAAAGTGAAAGAGTGTGAAGTAACTTTGTTGTATTCTGAATAAGCTATGTGAAAATGAAAGTACATTTAATTTACCAGTGATGGAATGTTGTGGAAGCAAGTGGCAACTGCAGACAAAAAAAGAGCTTAGCGTCATCCAGTGAATAATGCTGGTCATAAACATAATCTTGAACATTCACTAAATCAATAACATATGTGTACACAGCAATCAGTGTGGCAGCATGGCCCAATTCAAACAATTGGTGGCCAGGTGTGGTGACATAAGACTCAGTTGTTGTCAGTGTAGAATAAAAATATTTTTTTCCATCTATGGTCACAAATTTTTAAGTCCTTAGACTACCACTTTTGGTCAGCGATGACCATCTTCAGATCTGCAGCAAAACATGGGAAAAAACACAAATACAACAACTGGAAAATCTACAACTTAAAACAATGGAACAGTCCTCAATGAAAAGTATAACTGACATACACAAGGAAAATCACACAAGGAATATCACTACTGCAGGTCTACACTTATTTGTCAGTTATACAGCTGAATGGTATGAGATGAAAAGAAGAATACAATAATTCAAGTCTATGGTGGGCTTACCAGGTGTATAAGTTATTACAGTAATAAAATGCAATAAACTAAAAACATGTAAAAAGTTAAATTTCGAATGTTAAAAAGGCAGTATCAGTAGTAGTAGCTTTATTCATCCATAGATCTCTTTTTACAAGGATGTAGGACATGTAAAAGTATTTACAAGTTTAGACCAATTTAAAATAATCTAATTCGTGTACACATATATTTACAGACTTCGATTTGGACACAATCATAGGATTTACTGCTGGTATATAATACTTTTTTTTACAAATAACTTATTAAATACTGTAATGTCACACCATTCATTCATATCTCACTATCAGTCACTGCACACAATATACACACATTGTTTCTTAACACTTCACTCACTACAAACACAAACACGCACTGGTGATCTCTGGGCCATTTTCTGTACCGCAACTTCCAATTTGCTATCCTGAAAAACTGAGTCAGCATCGCCTCCATAATGAGTGAGACATTGAGCTCAGAAAGAGGAACAGGTGTTAGTATTGTGCTATGCATAGCTTGGGGGTATTTCTATTAAGGAAAAAAGAGGGAAAAAAACATAAAGTGAAGGTGTTGTGTGGAATGTTGAATGTTAAATAATCATTATTATTGTTATTTATTTGTATGATATTTTTTATCAAACCCTACTCTGTTTTATATAAGTATTCCTTTAATGTATAAAATGTATTGCACAACAGGTACTTTTTAGCTGCCTTTTTAAATAAGTGTATTTTTGCAATTTCTTTAATCTTTTTTGATAATTTATTGTACAGCTTTATTCCTTGGTAGAAAATGCTGTTTTGAGTGGAGCACTTAAAATCCCCAGTGTTTTGAACACATCTTTATAATGAGCTCGATTAGTATTTTTAGTTATTATCCTTATGGCTCTTTTCTGGAATTTGAAAATTGTGTACATATTTTGTGCGTTTGTTCCCCAAAAAAGAATTCCATAGCTAAGAATTGAGTGTACATATGAATAACATGTAACTAAAAGACACTGCATATTACACACTGATGATAGAATTCTAAGGGTATAACATGCTGATGACATTCGGTTTGCAAGTAGCTTTGTGTGTTCACACTACTTCAACTGAGAATCAATACTCATTCCTAGAAATTTTGCATTTGTTACACAGTCTATAGAGATGCCATCTACATTTAATTTAACACTGTAATTTTACCTCTTGAAACTGAAATTCATGGCATGAGTTTTCATTGTGTTCAATGTCACTTTATTGCTTATTGACCAATCATAAACTTCCTTGAGTGTTTCATTTGCTTTCTCAGCAAGGAGTTCCCTTGTTTTCTCAGTGACTACAATATTGCTGTCATCAGCAAAGAGAATTTTTCACCATGAGGAACACTACTGTTTTGCTAAATATTTAGATCTATTTGAAGTATATGTTACATATACTCTTTGTACCCTATATGCTATGTATGATCGAAACCAGTCAATAGCTACCCCTCTTATTCGTAATGCTTCCAATTTGTTTAATAGAATCTTGTGGTCGACTGTATCAAACATACTTAGAAAGTTCCAAATATATGCCTGTGCCACACTCATCTTTATCAAGAGCATCAAGTACAACTTTTGAGAATTCTACTATGGCTAACTCCATATTTTTACCACATCAGAAACAAAACTGTGATTCACTTAAAAGATTGTATTTATTCAGGTAAGCAAAGGCACAACTCCTGCCTGTTTTAACTGTTCTGGAAATGTCCCTCATGTGAAGGATTAATTTATTATATTTGTTAAGGTGCCTTGTATCATCCCTATGCATTGTTTGAGTACACATATTGGTACTTCATCTAAGCCTACTGACATTTTATTTTTTGATCAGTTTTATTGACTGTCCTCAGAGCCATCCCTAACCCCAAATTGATTCACCTCATATCTACATGAAGATGTGGTCAATCGTGACACCGGAACAGCTCAACAAAGTGTACATTGGTGCCATGAGTCAGGGAAGCTACCTTGTCCAGGTCACCACCTATGTCATATGCACCATCCCTGTCCAAACTGTTTTCCGCCCCAACCACTATCAATACATGGTCCTCTTTTGTAAAGTCCTTACATAAAGACCCTAGGTCACCTATGAAATGAGTTAGCCCTGCATTTGGCTTGAAGATACTGGTGGCCTGGTACACTGCCACTAAACTTTCCTGTAACTGAGGGCCTACACCTCGCCCATGGCTACTACCTAGCAGCAGCACTTTCATCTTCCTAACACTTTGTACATTCCTAGGCTTCTTGGCCTCGGTTGAAGTGTGCTGCACACTTCCTGCTCCTTGTTCTACCTGAGGTTCTTCTCCACTTAACTCTGGCAGTGGTAGATACCTGTTTTTGGTGTTGACGATAAAACTGTCAGATCGTGTTCTCTTTCTTCCTATCCTCCTACCAGCTGCCAGTTCCCAGCCACCCTCCTCTCCCCTATCTCCCTTGATCCTTATTGGTTCCTTCCTTGCTTCCTCCAACTGAACCTGAAGGGCACAGATTATTTTCCTTTCATGTTCCCCAGTCAAAATGTTCTTACTGCGTACTCTACAATTCCAGGAGAGAGCTGCTTCTGTTCTCCCAACATTCTCCCCGCTGCATCCCCCCCCCCCCCCCCCCCCCCCCCCCAGTGATAATATTTCCTACATGATTGGCAACAAATCCCTCTACTCACTATCCTATAACAGGTCCAACATTTCCCACTCATGGTCGGTTTTTAAAGAATAATTAAGTTTAAAGAACGTTATAAATTTGTCAAGGACGTGAGACTGGCAGTGTGTAAATAAAAAATGATACATAGGTCTTATGTGCGGTGGTTGTTGTTTTTGTACTGATTTAGCAATACAATGACAGAAGAATTAATTTGTAATTACTTTACTTTTAGAGAATTTATGTTATCAGGAGTGTTTGGTCAAGTTTTTAAACGTTTATAACTCGGAAAATTTAGGCCTAGATCATGTCTATCTAACTAGTAAACAATATGAAATGTGTTTGTTAAATACGATTTAGAATCACACTTTTACTGCGACAATGGACACTGATGAAACTAGTAGCTGTCTCTTTTTAGACGCATTTTGCACTATCAAGAATCCTTGAATAGAATTTTTTTGTGTTTATGTCACTTATAATTTCGGGTTATATCACAATTATCAGGCCTTCAGCTAAAGAACAAATTTTTTCAAGAACAAGCTCTGCTGGGACGCTAATATTCAGTTGTGTGTCAAAACGGACACTACAGCAAGTATACAAAACAAAGGAAATTTTAATTTGACACTATTTCCTCTTAATAAGTTCTTTTAGCAGACGAAGAAAATACCTGTGATCTCAAGCTGCGGCCATCTTGGAAATGGTTAAGTGATAATAATTCCGATATGTTCTTTTGATGAATTTTAGATAAAAACATAATGTCAAAAATAAGAACAACCTTATGGAGCTAACAGAATAATTTAAAAATTATACAGAAAGAGGGACATATGGCAATTGGATGAGACAACAGACTGATAAAGTATTCAGTGACCTCTGCTGACAAGGCCATCAGAATGCCACATAGGATTTGATTTGATTTATTTCGTGTTCCATAGGTCCAACTTTGTTGGATACACAAGGACGTGGAACGAGTCAGTTTTTTACAAATACAATCTGATAAAAATATAATAGAGGGAAACATTCCACGTGGGAAAAATTTATCAAAAAAAAAAGATGATGTGACTTACCAAACGAAAGCGCTGGCAGGTCAAAAGACACACAAACAAACACAAACATACACACAAAATTCAAGCTTTCGCAACAAACTGTTGCCTCATCAGGAAAGACGGAAAGAGAGGGAAAGACGAAAGGATGTGGGTTTTAAGGGAGAGGGTAAGGAGTCATTCCAATCCCGGGAGCGGAAAGACTTACCTTAGGGGGAAAAACGATGGGTATACACTCGCGCACACACACACACACACATATCCATCCACATAATATCCATCCACACGTATATGTGTGGATGGATATGTGTGTGTGTGTGCGCGAGTGTATACCCGTCATTTTGTTTTCTGTCTTCGAGGTATGACTGTAGCCAGTTGCCTGCAACACCACTTATTCCAATTTTGCTTTTTGCAAGAGAATGTGGTGATCAACACAGTCAAATGCTTTGGGTAAATCACAGAAGACACCAAGTGCTAGCATTTTTTCAGTAAGGGTTTCTAGGACAAGTGCATAGACTGTGTCTTCTGTTGAACGGTCGTTTTGAAAGCCAAATTGGGTCTTGCTGAGAACTCCATTCTTCATGAAATGATCAGTAATTCTTACATACATTAGCTTTTCTAGAAGTTTGGAGAAAGCTGTCAGCAAAGAGATAGGTTGATAGTTGGTTAGTTCAGCTTTATCGCCATTTTTGTACAGGGGCTTCACAACGGCATACTTAAGTCTACTGGGAACAACACCTGTCTGAAGGGAAGCATTGAAAATATGACAGAGAATGTCCCTTATCAACACACAAGAATACTTCAAAAAATTACTACATATATTATCAACCCCTGCAGAATTCGTACTTTTTAGAGACATGATGATTTTTTGAATTTCTTCTACAGTGATAGGATTAAGGCGCATTTCTGAAATTTTGTTCCAAATTGTTTTTATTTTATTATTAGAATTATCTATTTTCTTTTCATAATAAAGGGCTTTTGATTTCCGTATTAATTCCTTCAAAATTTCATAGTATAATCTATAGTGTTCCCATTTTTCTACTTCTTTACAGAATCTTATTGCAGCATAAGTTTCCCTTTTTGTTTTACGTGACTGTTTTACACCTTTTGTAATCGAAGGCTTATTTACAGAATTAGAAGCACTATTTCTGACCCATTTCTTGGGAAATATTTTTTCAAAAAGGGCACAGAATTCATTTATAAAACAGTTAAATTTAGTAGCTCATGGGCGCCGGATTCTGATGGCGTTCGGCGGCTCGGGCGCGTGTTTACTGTTCTGGGTGGCGTGCCGCATTGGTGGCACAGCACTGCCATTTGAATCGGATGCGGCGGCCGGCGCATGTGACGTAGTCCGCTGGCAGCTGTGGTGGGGACGACCGGTGCGCCTGTGGTGGGCGCGGTCTGGGTGGCCATGCCGGCTGCCTGGGCAGGGTGGTGGGAGGCGCACGTGGCGACGCGATGCAAGCAGGCTGCAGCTGTGCATCACTGGCGGCTACGGGTGCACACTCCGTCTGACTGCTGGCAGAGGCAGTGTCGTCTGCAAGCAGGTCTTCTGCCGGGTCAAAGAAATTCGTGGCTGCTGGGCCTGGGAAGATGTAAGCTGGCTTGACGCGGTCGATTGACACTGCAGACGGCTTCCCGTTGTGCTCGATGACCAGCGTTTTGTCTCCTCGGCCGATCACGCGATGTGGTCTGTTGTAGGGTGGCCGAAGAGGTGGCTGTACTGCGTCCATATGCAACATGACGTGCATGCAGTGCTGCAGGTTGGCGTGCACGAATACCTTCCTGGTGCCATGCCGCGTCGGTGCATGTGCTCGGAGGACGTTCATGGTGAGTGCGCAGACGTTCTGCCAGAGTGGGTGCCGCGGCGTCATGTGGGAGTGGTACTTCCTCGACGAAATCGGCCGGGATTGTCAGAGGCTGTCCATATCCGAGGTCAGCAGGTGACGCATCGATCTCCTCCTTCGGCATTAATCGCAGGCCGAGCTGCACCAGTGGGAGTGCCTCTGACCACAAGGTGTCGTGGCAAGTTGGGGCGGCTTTCAGAGTCCTGTGAAATCGTTTGACCATGCCATTCAACGCCGGATCATAGCTAATTGTCCTGTGTAACCGGATGCCACACAGTCTGGCGACATGCGTGAACAACGTGCTGTCAAACTGGCAGCCATGGTCAGTTGTCACATGAGTGGGACATCCGAAGCATGCCACCCAGGTGTCGACGAATGCGGTGATGACAGTCTCAGCAGTGATGTCCACAAAGGGCGTTGCATCCGGCCAGCGAGTGAAGCGGTCCACCATAGTTAGCAGATACCACTTGACTTGAGAGAGAGGAAGCAGGCCGACGAGGTCCATGTACATGTGCACAAATCGGCATCTCGCATCAGGAAAGGTGCCCACGGGTGCGTGGGTGTGCCTCCTGACTCTGGTGCGCTGACATGCCGTGCAAGTGCGCGCCCATTCGGGGCAGTCCTTCCGAAGCCTGGGCCAGACGAAATGTGCAGCCATGAGCATCTCATTGGTGTTGGTGCCGGGGTGTGACAGTCCGTGGATGCGGTCGAAGGCACTGTGCCGGAATTTCTCCAGAAGGAACGGTCGGTGCGTTCCGGTTGAGATGTCACACCAAATCTTCCGTGCAGAGCCGGGGACAGGCACCAGCTCTAGTTTCAGGCCACTGGAAGTGTCGTGATGGAAGCAGTGCAGTTCTTCATCACTCTCCTGTACTTGTGCGACGTCCTCAAAATTCACAGGGGGTGAGATGACGGCACACGCTCGGGACAAACAATCGGCGACGATATTGTCTATCACCGAATTGTGACAGATGTCTGTCATGAATTGCGACACATTCTCCAATTGCTGGAGTTGGTGCGGTGAACACTTGGTGTGGTTGTTCTGAAACACGTTGGTAATCAGTTTGTGGTCGGTGAAATTTACGAATTGTCATGCTGTTACGGACGATCGGAAGTATTTCACCGCTGCATACACCGCAAGCAACTCTGGGTCATTAGCGCTCCAAGCATGTTGCGATTCGGTCAGCTTTTCAGAGAAAAAAGCGAGAGGCTGCCAGCTCCCACCGACGCAGTACTGTAGCGCCACACCGATGGCAGCCTGGCTGCCGTTCACGACTACAGCCAAGTCCGTGTCATGTACTGGGTGTGCGAGCAGCATCGCTTCTGCTATATTTCGTGAAGCCCTGCTCCATTGCGTCCGTCCAATTCACATGGGTCTTTTGCTTGGAGACAGGACCGTTTAACGCCTTAGTCAATGGCTCTTGCATGGCGGCAGCGTTGGGCAGGTGTCGACAATAGAAGTTCGACATGCCGAGGTAATGGCGTAATTCTTTGTGTGTCTGCGGATACAGCATGTTCAGTATCACTTGCACTTCATCCGATAGTGGCATCGATCTGGTGGGGATAATTAAGTGGCCAAGGAACTCGATTTCCGTCACACCAAATTCGCATTTCGCTGGATTAATAATGATGCCGGCTTCACTCAGGTGCTGAAAGTGAAAGACGGTCGCTTGGTGGCAGCGATGGAGCTTGAGTGAATTGGAATACACCAGGACATCATTGAGGTACACGAAACAAAATGGCAAGCCTCACAAGATGCCATCCAGGAACTGCTGCCAAGTCTGGGCAGCATTCCAAAGACCGAAATTCATAAACAGGCTTTCGAAAAGTCCAAAGGGCGTTACAATAGCTGTTTTCTTAATGTCTTTGGGTGTACGCCTTTGCACGATCTATCATGCTGAACACCGCACAGCCTGCCAAAGCATAACTGAAGTCTGGCAGGTGTGGGACTGGGGATTGGTCTCACACCGTTCATGAATTAAGGGTGTGATATTCTCCACACAGCTGCCACAAATTGTCTTCTTTGGGTACCAAGTGTAACGCTGATGACCATGGGCTGCTCGATGGTCGAACAATGCCTTGCCGCAGCATGGCCTTGAATTCTGCTTTTGCTACTGCAAGCCTGTTGGACATGAGTCGACGTGGGCGACACGATGTGGGGGGTCCGGGTGTTGTTATTATGTGGTGCACCGTCAAATGTTTAATGTCTCTTAATGCGCCGGCTGGGCGGGTGATGTCAGGGAATTTTTCAAGGATGTCAGCGTAAGGTCCGGGTTACTTCACGGGTTTAACACTGTAGAATGTGGCCTGCTGGCGCTGTCCCACTATCTTTGAATTTGTTGTTGCATCAATGAGCTGGCCGTTTGAGATGTCGGCTAGCAGCTTGTAATGGCCAGAAAGTCCATGCCCAGAATCGGCGCATTAACATCGGCCACAGTAAAAGTCCATGAGAATGTGCGGGATAGAGCTAGATCTAAATTGTGGCTGTGTGTACTGTAAGTTTTAATAGCTGAACTATTCGCCACAGTGAGGGAGAGTGCCTCGTCCCGCCTGTGTTCTCGTAACTTAGAATGGGGGAATATCGAAAGGTCTGAACCCCTGTCGACAAGGTACCTCACGCCCGCACCCCATTCCGCGACAAACAGATGCTTCGATATCACACTGCAGCCGGGTGCGCTTAGGCCCAGTTGCAGCTGGTGTTTGGGTGCGAGCAAGGGGAGCGGCACCTGGTTGCTTCGTTGCCGAAGCGGGCATGGTACCAGCACTAGCCGCTTTGTGCCTGCTCTGACGTCTGCGGGGTACTGTTGGAGCGGCTGTTGCTGCGTTGCCGGCTGCGTGAGCCATGCTGGCTGTAGCCTGCTCCGTTGCTGCTGTGGTGCATGCTGCCCTCTTGCTGCGAGCACGCCAATCACTCGACTTGCGTGGAGAGAGCTACCACCTGTGTGGCCAAGTTTTGCACTACCTGATGCACGTCGGCTTCCAATGTGGCAATGGGAGGCGCCTGCCGCCACGGAGGTGGGGGCAGTGTCATAAGCTGCCGCGGCTGTGGTGCTAGGCGCCATTGTCAGTGCATCGTGCACCCAGTCAGCCAAGTTAGTGATGGCGTCCAGCTGCATCTCCGTCTGTGCTGCTATCACTGCCTTCACCTGAGCTGGGAGACTGTGCACCCAGATAGTGTGTAACAGAGAATCTGGCACCATGTCGGACTGTGTGAGGCTCCGCAAGTGGCGCAGGAACTGTGAGGGCCTCCAGTCATCACATTCCTCTTGCTGCAGCAGTTGGTGCACTTGTTGTTCCTCAGACGACGAGATCCTCTGGACCAACTCCTCCTTCAGTCGTTTGTAGGATGGCAGGGTAGTGATTATATCCTGCACTTCGGCCGCGTGGTTCTGAACGAGCTGGTTCACTATGTGTCCAAATTTTGCCAGGTTGCAGGTTACATGGTTCCTGTTAAAGACCACCTCCACTTGGCTGAACCACATTACAGGGTTGTGGGGCCAAAAGGGAGGCAGCCTGATCAACACCCGTCCAGTGCCTGTGGGTGCTCCGAAGATTGTAGGAGGCATTGGTGTGGCGGGGATTTGCACGCCAAAATTGTCCTGAGCTCTCTATGGCTGCACGGTGTCCGCACGTGTGGCTCACTCTCCAGTCCCTTGTTGCATGCGAGCAGGTCTTCAATGGTCTTTTGAAACTCTTCTAATGTCGCCATCTTAGTTAGAGTTGAGTCCTCGCACAAGGAGAAAGCACACAATGAAAATAACATGACAAAGTAAAACACAATAAAATAAAACTGGACTGTTTGTAACGAAACACATGCACAAAAACAATACAAAAAAGTACGTTAAAAAAAAAAAACAGAAAACATCTACGTAGCACTGTTCGGGTGCGGGTGTGTATGCACCAGCCTACTCGCGATTCCATGTCATTCGTACCAACGAACATTCGTCACCACATGTTTTCAGCCTCAGATCATGTCGGGGTCACCAGTGAAGCGGAGACACATGGTACCACCGCTTACAGTCATTAACATGCGGTGAACCGGCTTTATTGCTGTGCCCAAGCACTATGTTCAAGGGAGAGGCTTGGTGACAGAATGACTAGAGCAGTTTTGGTCATGACACATTTATTCTTCGGAAGATTTACACTATGTTACAAATGCAATGCATCATTAACGTTTGTCTGTACAGGTGTGCTGCTCTAGCAGTATGGCTCAATCACAGATCCCAGAGGGTATACACTCCAGTGATGAGCCATGACGCTACCGCGTGGACCGAGCGAGATAACGGCCACGTCGCTGAATCTCCAGCTCCTGGTGCAAGCGGAAGTGCCGCGATGTCCGCGGAAGGGAGGAAGGCACTGTTAAATGGAAGGGTGCACTCTGCGAAATGAGCGACTGTGTTTCAGACTGCATTTCAGACTGTGCGAACGCATTTGCAGGGGAGTCCCATTGACTCGACACATGTGGTCAGCACAGGAACAGTTGGTGGAGTGGAGATGTGTGTCGTGTTGCATTGACGAGCTCACACTGTCTACTTGTTTTGTTCCATGCGTCCAGTGCGCGACGCACCGTTGCCAAAATTCGGCGTAGCGCTATAGCTGCACTCGTGAATGCCGGGTGTCACTTACTTGTGTCGGCTGTGCCGTAGTTCAGCCCTTCACCCGTTAGAACGGAGCGGCTGCCACAAGGTAGCAGTTGACACGCAACTGCGGTTGACAAGCGAGTCACTTTGTGAAAAGGAGACCTTTTACTTACTGAATTATAAATATTTACTGTTTTAATCACGAATGTGGCAGAAAATAAAACTATTAAACAAGAAAGCCAAACATACAGCACTGATTTAAATTACTTTCTTCATATTTACTAAGGGATGATAGTCATTATGATGTGAACTGCAAAATACTAAGAAATGTCACACACAAAGGAATTAGGTAAGATAAATTTTGTATAAACGTCAATATCTATTGACTGTCGTGTAATAAAGAAACAGTAATGTCTTGTGCCTCAGCTGTACGTGGTTCCTCGAAATGGTGCACAATTTTCCTCCTTTTCTTTGTAGAGAACAACTGTCTCTGAGGCTGCTCCCTTCGTGATGAAGAAGTGCAGGGGCTAATTCCTTTATGATCTTTATTGGAGTCAACAGCAGCTAATGTAGCTTTCAAGCTTGACAGCTGGCGTTTTAAATCTTCCAGTTGGCCTGGAGAAGATATTGTGTCACTCACTTCAGCAAATTTTCTCTTCATTCTCTACTTCTCCTGAGTTAAATCTGAAGATTCAATATTTCCTCTGCTGTGTTCGACCAATATACTTTCTTGAATGAGATTTTCACTCTGCAGCGGAGTGTGCGCTGATATGAAACTTCCTGGCAGATTAAAACTGTGTGCCCGACCGAGACTCGAACTCGGGACCTTTGCCTTTCGCGGGCAAGTGCTCTACCAACTGAGCTACCGAAGCACGACTCACGCCCGGTACTCACAGCTTTACTTCTGCCAGTACCTCGTCTCCTACCTTCCAAACTTTACAGAAGCTCTCCTGCGAACCTTGCAGAACCAGCACTCCTGAAAAAAAGGATATTGCGGAGACATGGCTTAGCCACAGCCTGGGGGATGTTTCCAGAATGAGATTTTCACTCTGCAGCGGAGTGTGCGCTGATATGAAACTTCCTGGCAGATTAAAACTGTGTGCCCGACCGAGACTCGAACTCGGGACCTTTGCCTTTCGTGGGCAAGTGCTCTACCAACTGAGCTACCGAAGCACGACTCACGCCCGGTACTCACAGCTTTACTTCTGCCAGTACCTCATCTCCTACCTTCCAAACTTTACAGAAGCTTTTTCACTTGCTACTGATTCCCCTTCTTCATAAATATGTAGTATATCCTCATCATCATTAACATCATGAAAATTACTGATGTTTACTGAACTGGATGACTGTTTTGTTTTGTATAGGCAGACAGAGTGAATATGTTTACACATGTTCCATCTGATACTCGAATATACGCACGAGCATGTATACTGATGTATGCAAGCCTAACAGTCAATACAAATCAATTTACAGCTGCAGTCTTGCATATTTTGCTGTACAAAATACGTGACACCCACCTCAGAAGTAGATGGTACAAGCCAGCCTTTTCCTCCTTCAACTATGCGTTCCTGAACCACCTCAGATCTTAAGTCATGCTTTGAGCAAATATCCTGGAGTTTGCTTATCAGTTTTCCCTTGGTCAGAATAATGAGCCTGTCATGTAATTTGTCCCTGACAAAGCTCATTAATGCATGAATGGATTTGTCAAGTCGTTTTACATGTTTACCATGCAAATATATGTATTTTATTGTTCGATGCATCCTTTCAATATGCATGTTTATTTGATATCTTGTTGGCACTGTAACTATATGCCCAGCACCTGGTGCTTTTAGCATAATGTTCTTGGAGGTAGAACCCAAACTCAGCTGTTACAGGTGCTGAAACCAGGCGCTCCAGAGCTAAAGGAAATGTGTGCTCAAATGTTATGACGTCTCTTTCCTGCATTAAACTCCTCACTAGCTTATAAGTTTTGGCATGTCTTTCCTTTGATTTGAATTTAATACATATATTTTTCTTCCATGCCCTGTCAGTATGCCACGAGCAATAAAGTCTTCTCACAGGTTCTTCCATCTGTGAAAGCCAAGCATTGTAAAAAGACTCACCTAAATCTGACATGAACACTTGAGGGCATACTTTTCCTACTTAAGTCTTTATTTCATTAAAAAATAATGACAGCGCATCTTGATCAGACCTGTTTGAGATAAGAAAAGCAGAAGGAAAACCTTGTCTCCATGTCGTGAAGCACATGAAGTGTAATTAACTCGAAACCATAACCGTTAGTTACATGAGTTCCATCGATGCAAATACAATCACTGCCGTACTCCTTCAGAATTTCACATTGAGCATTGTTCTCAGGAGAGGATGACTTTGGCTGCTTGTATCTTGTGGTTTGTAGACTAAAACACAGAGATTATTGCTAGCATTGATTTCGTTTACCCACGCTTCTATGCTGATGCCATCATCTTTATGTCTCATGACCTTGGAACGTAAATTATTACACTGCTCAATGTTGCATAAATCTTTTTTTGACAGTAGATGGATACTTTGTCGAGAATTGCTTGCAATGGTACCTTGTTTGCGATGTCAGCGGCTAACGTGTTTCTTTCTTCTTCTGCCAAATCTAAATGTCTAACACCATGTTGATGACTCACATGACTAACCATGTGTTTTAATTTGCAGCTACCATCTCCAGCTTCAGTTACTTCAATGCTGGAAGGACATACACCTCCTATTTTGTTATTGCCTTGGATTTTCATGCGGTGAATACCTTTACTCTTAGATACATATTGTCCTGAATGATGGCATACAAAGGAATGCTGAATGACGTTTTCTCTGTCTGCTTCTTCCACTCACTGAATTTCTGGAAAGGTGCAAATTCAATCTCTTCAGATGCTATCGACATGGCATGTTTCATTGACAAGTGATCATAATAGTTTTTCTTCGAAAGAACTGAAATATCCTACAGTGGGCATTTCACTTTCATAAAACTATTTTCCAATCCACGTTCCTTTCTTTCATGGCACATTACATTGTGCTCATGGGTGAACTGTTTGCCACATAAACTACACAAATACTTATAAAACTTTTGCACTTATAATTGTGGAGCGATATCATTTAACTTTTTCGCGAACGCTCGGCTCCGGTGCCGCAGTTGCTTGTCACCCTGTAGACACAAGTTATTTCTTCCAGGTTCAGTTGATGCTCTGTTTGTTGTGTTCTACAACCAAGATGTTGTAGCTGTTTCTCCAATGAGGTTACAGTCATTTTAAGTTCACTGGTTTCACTGTATTTTGTAGCTAAAATGAAACGAAAGTCATTGCAATGTTTACATATAGATGTCACTGAATTTACATTTGCCACGATTTTTCATTAGATTTTAATCTTGTAATGATTTCGTTTGCATTTTTCGCTTTAACTTCACAGCAGTAACATTTTCCTGGTTGAACCACACTAGTTTTATTGCACTGAGTACATAAAGACTCTTTTTTTGCGTTTTTCGCAGAACTCAACTTTCGTGTACCTTTCTTCACCGCCGTCCTGAAAGCTGAGAATATTACAAAACTATCGATTTGCCAAATCATGGTTGCAAAATATTGACTCAAGTTAGTTACAGAAAACTGGAAGTACTGGCTGACTTACTTCGGGATCTGAAGAAAAGTATTAGCACATGAGACAGTACCGAACGTATCTTAAAATATGGTTTAAACGGAATTAGGAATAAATTGTCAGAGTAAGAACAATGTTGTAAGCTAAAAAAAGTAATGTATTGTGCATCTCAGAACATTGGCTTACAGAAAATAAACAGATTCTTTCATGCATTATGAGTACATTCTGGTAGCTATAATATGCTTCTAGAAATGGGAGAAAAATGGAGGAGTTGCAATATTTATCAGGTGACTCATGAAATTTTCTAAAATAGATGGAAACTCACGCTATTCTGTATTAAATGGTGAACCTAGTTGTGCAAGACTGATCAAGCAGAATATCACAATTGTCAGTTCGCACAAATCTCTAAATGGTGATGTTAATTTATCTTTTGAGAAATTAGAATAACCAATGAGAAAAATTTTAAAACTCAAAACTAATGTTGCATTATGTGGTGATTTCAATGTAGAGTTGTCTGGCTCAGATAAGACCAACTCAAAAACATTTTTAAACTTACACAGATCATTAAATTTATCTTGTGATAGCAATAGCCCAACATGCCGGAATGCCTGTTTGTACAATACTATAGTTAATTTCTCAAGACACCTATACACTGTTAGCATATCAGATGAATGCTTTGCTGCTCATGATCCACTACTCCTCACCCACCACTATTCTCAGCCATAGAATGATAATGTGATTACAAATAAGGAGCCATGTGTGACATGGGTTAGAGGTCAGGTAGAGGAATATATTAAGTTATTCAGAGAGAGTCTTAGGAACACAATTTGGGACTTTGTTTATGAATATGATGTAAATAAATCAACTATTGAAATTCTCTTTAATAATTTTGTGAAGACATATATTGATTTGTGATACTCTTGCTCACCACTGAAAAAAAAGTTCTAAACAAACAAAAAAGTAAAAAGCTTATATAGAACATTGATGAACTTGCTATTATGAAGGAAAAAAATGATTTCACTGTACAGGATGTATAAAAATAATTGAAAATATTGTACAGAGCAGTATGACATTTTTTATAAAGCTTACTTGAAATGTAAAAAACATTATGAAACCAAAGGTAAGCTTCTCAAACAAGTTGCCTATGAAAATAGCGTATAAGGAGCTCCAATAAATGTAAAGCTGCCTGGGATGTTATAACACAAGACCCCACTTCTGACCGAACTAAAGGCATTTTGTTTGTGTCAGAACAGCTCAATAAATACTTTACTACTATGGTATATGAATTGAGATCTAAAATTAATCATTCAGACACATCAGCAACTGACATACTTGCTGATCAGCTTCATAGAGGATATTAATTCCATTGGGATATTGTCACACCCATGGATAAAGTAAACACTGCTTCAAAATTTTCTAACTCGAGAAGCATAGACTGCTACTGAATATGTAACAACATGATAAAAAGGTCAAAACACCTTATTTGCAAACCACTTGCTTTTATTATGAATAAATGCCATGAATTTGGAGGTTTCCCTGACCAGCTCAAAATTCAGTGTCTATTGTTACAATCTTTTTCAAAATATTCGACAAAATTTTCCACATACATCTTAATAACTTCTTTGAGAAACATAACATTCTTTGTAGTAGACAGCATGGTTTTAGACTTGGAAAAGTGCTTGAAATTGTTAATCAGACATTAACATCATGTGAAAATAAGAATAAAGTCTCTCTTGAGCTAGTCAAACTACTATTACGGTATAGAATAAATAACACAGCATAAGAAATAATTAATTTTTATCTAAATAAAAGGAAGCAATTTGTGTTAATTCAAAATAAACATTCTTCCCTGAAGAAAGTCACATCTGGTGTGTCTCAGGGCTCTGTCCTTGGACTGTTGTTCTTCATTGTTGCAGTTAAAGATCTGCCACATTATGTTGAGTTTCAGTCAATTATCTGCTATGCAGACAATACAACATTGATCACCACAGATCGAGATAAGTTAAGGTATGCCAGAAATCACAGGACACACTCTCCTTAACACTAAGTTGGTTCACATCTAATAAACTACTCTGCAATCCAGAGAAAACTCAAAACTTGCTGTTGGGACTGTGTAAAGACATAGAAGCAAAATGTATAATACTGCTTGGAATACATGTTGATTCCAAACTGAGCTGCAGAAAGATATCAAGGCTGTCGTATCTCATATGGAAATTATCTGATATCATGAGAAATGAATATTTTAGGATAACTTACTTTGTACTTTTTCAATATCACGTATCCTATGGGCGTTGTTATGGGATCACTCATGTCACATCAGTGAAGTATTATTAATTTAAAAAAAAAAGTTAAGAATCTTGTGTAAGGCTGCTCCAAGGAAACACTGCTGTCCTTTATTCACAAAGATCAAAATAATGACAATGATAAATCTTTATAATGACAATGATAAATCTTTATATCTATGAATCATTGATACACACAAGAAAACAACATAGCAGAGTTTGACACCAGAAATAAGACTGGTATTGACATTTCTAGACATTAACACACAAAAACATACAACCCTCACAAAGTGAACAGTTTGAATTTTTCTAATAAATTGGCACATACTGCAACGAATAAACTTTTCAATAATTAAAAAAGTAAGTTGTATAAATGATTAATAAACAATCTATTCTAAAGTTTAAGAGAATTCTTGGATACTAGTAGCATAGAAATTGAATTTCAGGATTAGGATTACAATTCTTTACAACAGGTTCATATAGGATAATTTATTTGTGCATGTAGTGTGAACAGTAATTAATATAGTGATTGCTATTGTATATCAGTTCAAATTCTGTTCTGATACATGTACTCAGTAGCCAATAAAGAATCTGAATATGAATTTACAATTTACAACAGTAGTGGATATAAAGAGAGCTTTTGACAATGTTGATTGGACTTGTGGTGGCATAACATCTCTGTATATGAGGATTGCTGCCTAGCAAGGCAGTAGGGGTTGCTATCCCCTGTACACTCATAACAATTACATGTGTTATGTACATGTAATTACTAACAAACAGTGTGGAAATCATATCTCTATGCTGCGTCACTCTTCTGCTATGACACGTCCAGTATCCCACCTACCAAAGTGGTGACCCCAAATTTCCATATCATGCTGAAATTTTGCTGTTGAATCGAAAACCTGTCATGCTGGTTATGCCATTAAGAACGCTGCATTACAATGATACAACCTCACTCTTATTAAGCAATCTTGACAACATCTCTCAACAAGTGTTTGTGGATTCCACAAACATCCTATGTGCAAAATCACTGAAAATCCACCAAGTCTTGAATGATACTACAGTGCTGAATGAGATAGCGATGATGTCTTCATTGTTTGCCACATCTTTGGACAAACCTCACATTATCACCAATGCAAAGCAGCAAACAATGGCAAGATGAGTGTCGAATCATATCTTACTAGATGGCAACAACAAGTTGTTCTCATACAAGACACAATAACTGAAAACATTTCAAGAAGAACAACATACACCTCAGCAAAAACTACCATCAGATATGGTGTGCCACAAGGATCAACATTAGGTCTTATCCTCTTTCTTTTGTATATTGATGACCTGAATGACACTGTCCATGCCAAACAGAAAACTTTATTAGCAGATGACACCAGAATTTTGATTACAGGGTCAGACCAAAAAGAGCTTCAATTAACTACAGATGCATCGTTGCTGGAGCTAACACACTGGTTTGAAAAAAATAAACTTATAATTGACACTGGGAAAACGGTGGCCATGAACTTTCATATACCCCACTCTAAACAACAAAATGAACATGCATTGAAAATAAACAACAAAATTGTAAAATTAGTTGATGATGTTAAGTTCCTAGGAATATATTTGCAGAGTGATATCAAGTGGAGCCAGCCAGGGTGGCCGAGCGGTTCTAGGCGCTACAGTCTGGAATCACGCGATCGCTACGGTCACAGGTTCGAATCCTGCCTCAGGCATGGATGTGTGCAATGTTCTTAGGTTAGTGAGGTTTAAGTAGTTCTAAGATCTAGGGGACTGATGACCTCAGAAGTCAAATCCCATAGTGCTCAGAGTCATTTGAACCATTTGATCTCAAGTGGAATACACACATTAAAGCTCTTAAAACCAAGCTACCATTAATCTGTTACATGCTATGGGTACTAAGTACAAGCTGTAATAGAGAAATAGTTATACAGGCATATCACACACTTTTCCAGTCAGCAGTCTCATATGAAATAATATTTTGGGGGAATGCACCCTGTAGTCAATCTGTTTTCAAAACCGAGAAACAATCTATCAGAATCATCTGCAACATGAAGAGGCAAGGTTCATGTCACTCTCTTTTTCCTACTCTAAAGATATAGAATCTTCCATGCCTATATATATTTGAAACAATAGTCTTTGTAGAAGAATAGTTAAGAACCTCCAATGCCTATCAGCTGAACAGCTCTTTGCACAATTCCACAACAAGAAATGGCATTAACACTCATGTCTCATATGACAGAACATCAGCCTACCAGAAGGGTGTCCCTCATAGAGGCACACAATTATATAACCACCTTCCCAACAACATCAAGTTGGTAAAGCAAACTGAAGTCATTTCTGATGGACCACAGTTTCTACTCTGTAAATGAATACCTCTCAGAGTGAAACAGAATTTTTTAATGTTAAATTATAAAACAATTTATGGCAATTATTTGTTTATTGAAGTGTAGTTGTTTGTTTGTGTGTGTGTGTGTGTGTGTGTGTGTGTGTGTGTGTGTGTGTGTGTGTGTGTGTGTGTGTGTGTAATTTTTAACTTTCTGTATCATTTATTGACCTGTCCTATATCTGTACAAGATGTCACAGGTTCAAAACTAAATAAATAAATAAATTTATCAAGTGTCTTCACAATAAACACTCCGAATTTGACACTGAGTCAATTTATTCCTTGTATTTCAGACAATAAACACTGGTCACCTGCCTCCATGACAAACATTAATCTAAATACCTTCAACTTTGGCATATGACAAAACAGGACATGTTCCAGTGCTAGTGATTATAACTGTTATGATACTCACCTTAATGACCTGAACCATAGTGCCATTATGGTTGGACAACTGTGTCCTGTGCCAAACCACTCTGCAGTTCCGTTTCATCACCCATCTGCCAGTGGACTATGGGATCAGGGTTTGCATCACTGTTTGGTGCCTGTACATTCTGATTTTCGAAATCATATTCCAGCCATTGCAACGAAATGTGAGTTCTGTGAGACAGACTATGATGTCACTCATATGTCAGCTGCTCTGGCCATCACAACTGACTCACATCCAATCCAGCCCCATGCATCACATTCGCATCATCTGCATCCAGCACCAAAACCAACTACGGACTCTGAGAATGCGTTTTTCATGACCTCACCTCAGCAAGGACAGATACTGCTGCCCCCTAGTTTGAGTGACGTCACACCTGCATCAGTGATCAGTGAAGCTGCAAATGACTGCATGTCCACACAAACTCCATGAGACACAGAGAGTGCAGCTGGATAATAAAGGGACCATGCCTTTCTTCTTTATGGTGCCAGGACCTCATGTGCACTCTCACATGCATTTTCCACCATCTCAGACATCTGACGCTGGGAGAGTGATACCAATTGCATCAGCCCCAGAACTTCACTCACACATGCAGCTATTCTTCACGCAGCTACCTGAGCTCTACACACATCATTGCATGATGCTGATGCCATCCGTACTGAGGCAGGACCTGCCTCCTCATGCACTGCCCTACTTCCAGTGACATTTCCTACCTGTCACACACAGCACAACTCCTGCACTGCCCATGTCTCCCATGCCATGCCCACCTCATGACGGTGCCTTACAATCAAACCATTGCCCTCAGCTAGTGTTTGGTGCCAGCTAGTGGCATCACTGGGGCTGACAAGAATTTTGCCACTCTTGTTAACCACCTTAGAGACAGTATAGATCTTATTAGTGCTTTGGTGTTGGACATTACAGCTTCTCACATATACGAAACTGCCAAGGCACTACTGCTACAATGATAAAACACATGGCTGAACATCAACTACATCTCATCATCAACGAGACTTCTTTGCCCAACAGCACACCTTCTTTGCTCTGGCACCAGCTGCGAGTTCAAGTTGATCCAATGCTCCTGCCTGATCATATGCTATGGACAGTTTGGCTCCTAAAATTGCCAGAGAACATTGAAAAAGTGATGCTAGCTCATGAGGAGGTGCTTTTGGAGTTTAAACTTCGGATAACTAACAGAATGCAGGCACTATAACAATACCACATTCTAATCAATGACCAACAATGCTGCACTGCAGTTGACACTCAGTACACCTGCACTGAAAGCTATTTTGCATTACCCTAGCTGAGCTGCTCCTACATTCCATGTAGACACAGACCATCCAACAATGGCAAGACCAATGCAAACCAGGCCTTGCCCCCCCCCCCCCCCCCCTCTCTGCCACTCTGAGCACCTTTTACGGCTCCAGCAGACCAAAGTGACCTATCTCTATAGCTGAGGTTGTTGTGCTCCCAGCTGGTCATTACCCCGACTCTGTGTATAAACGAAAGCCATGCTGACGAAGTGAATCACCTGTCTTTATGCCCAACACAAAACAATCTTACTACTGCTTTCACACCAGATTTGGGCAGGATGCACAGTGCTGTAGACAACCCTGCATCTAACCAAAGTAGTATGGCGACCTGACATAGGTGCACCAGGCAGCTCTTCATTAACAAGACACCTCTGCACACCGCAACAAAACAGAACTGATACTACATTTCAGTGAGCAGATGGGTCCAACTATTTCTCTATGATCTAATCAACTATTCCCTCATTGGTTCTGGGGCTAAGGTGAGCACTCTATCTACTAGTCTCATGCTTGATACACTGTCGTCATCACTGCGGCAACTGTGCATTGCCATTGACATTGTAATCACAATTGCTGGAACTGCATCGTTCTCAAACTTGGTGCAATAAGCAAATACATCAAACATTCCTAGTGGCAGAGACAATTTAAACTGAAGCTACATAGCAAAGTACTGCAACCAGCTGTGCTCAAAGGCAGCTGAGTACTCATCATTACATCATGACAACAAGGTCACGCACCTCACTCATGAACAATTACGGAAATGAACTGTGGATGCCACTGCATTATTATATGCAGTGGAACAGCACCTTGACGACCTTCATCATCCTGACACTGCTCACTAACATGGCGCCACTACTACAGACACTTCTCAGGTTAGTGAAGCATCACAGCTCACACTTGAGTGTGCTCTTGAGACAGTGCCATGTGATGTTGACAGAGGCAGCAAATTACGGTGCACCCTTCTTCCTGGACTCACTTCATGCACCCCCATTAGACCACATACAATCTCTGCCTTGTGGGATGGTACAGTCCATCACACTACAACCACACCAGGTCCCCCTGTCTGTTGCCACCCTCATCTTCTAGTTCCCCACAGACTTCAAGTGGCTAAAGCTGCAGTGGAAGAAATTTCATAAGCTGGCACTGCCACGCCAACTGAACCAGTTCCTAAAGTGAATGGTACTTGGTGTCTATGTGGCGACTTCCACTACCTCAGTACCCATGCAATCATTGACAGCTACCTCATTTTGCACTTGCATGATTTTTGCCACATCTTGGCCAGGGCAAAAATTTTCAGCATCATTGATTGCAAAACAGTATACCTGCAAATTCTGATGGTACATGAAGATGTACCAAAAACTGCGATAATCATCCCATTTGACCTCTCTGAGTTCCTTTATATGCTGCACTGACTAAAAAAGATGGCCCAGACATGGCAAAGATTTATTGATAGTTAACTGTTCAATTTGCCATTTTGTTATGCCTATCTAGATGACTTCATAATCTTTTTGCAAAATGATTATGACCATAACAACCACCTGCATATCATTCTTGATAAGTTGGCCTCTCATGGGCTCATGATTAATGGTGACAGTTGCCAACTTTGGCAACCATGTGTGGCCTTTGTCGAACATCATGTTGATGTGTCTGGGGTGTATCCTACTCTTGAGCAAACTGACCAGATATACCTGCCCCCATCTCCCAACAATTAACAAGAAATGCATAGCTTTTTGGGAGTCATAAATTTCTAAGGAACCAATTACCACATGCTGCTGAGACTTTTCTGCTTCTCACCCAAGCATTGTGCAACAAAAATACATCTGGTAAGCACCTTGACTGGACATGCCAAATGGAGGCAGCCTTCAGCAACGTAAAAGAACACCTGTTGAACACCATGACCCTTGTCCACCCATCACCTGATACACATCAAACTATCACATCTGATGCTAGCGGTCACGCAATTGGGACTGCTATACAGCAAGAGATCACTCAGCCGCTCAGATTTTTCTTATACAAACTTATTGAGACCCAAAAAATAAAAAAAAAGGTCTACACATTTGACCACAAACTACAAGCCATAAATGAAGCAGCTTGTCACTTGCGAGATGATGTTGAGGGGAGACCCCTCACCATATAGATAGACCACCAGACATTGGCAGACACATTCTGCAACCCATGAGCGGATTCTGCACTCAGGAGATTCTGCTGTAGAGATTTCATAAAATGCTTCACTACCAATGTACAATAGGTTGAAGGTGCTGATAATATTGTGGCATATTGCAGCTACATCCACCCAGCTGGGCTTCTATAGAATTGCAGAAGCACAAACAACAGATCCTGATCTCCACAACTTGTTCCTCAAACCATGCTCTGGACTCCAATTACAACAACATACGCTACCCAGCATGACCAAACAAGTTTGGTGTGCCGTTTCAAATGGACAGGTCTGACCAGTCACCACAGAGATGTATCGCAGAACAATTTTTGTCCTACTCCACTACCTTACACACCCAGGTGTGCACCCTACTATATGACTCATCATGAAATGGTTTCTCTGGCCTATCATTAAAAAGGATTATGCCAAAAGAACCAAGACTTGCATTCTGTGCCAGCAGCAAAAACTGGCTGCCACACATGACCCCCCCATTTGGTAAATTCTGTCAATTATGATCTCGCAACACAATACGTGGAACCATTGCCCATTTCTGACACATCAGCAGAGACAGTAGCAAAACCTTTCGTCAACAGCTGGATTGCCAGATTCGACTTCCTGGCCTCCTTAATGTTGGACCAGGTTTGGCGATTTGAATCCCAACTTTTCAGTGACTTAAATCATGGATGGAGGTTCTTCCATTAATTCTCCTGGGCATTCACATGCACATGAAGGTGAGCTACATGTGTCACTCAACAAAATACTACACAGTGAGCTTCTCTCTCTATCTGTGAATTCATAGCACTTGAAATGGTCCTCACAGACTAGGACTTGCCAGACTTAGTCATTCATGTGTGCACACATGTACAAAACACCCATGTACCATCTCCATCCCATCACATGACACAATGAATTTTTATTCATAAAGATTTGGCCACATGTTCTCAGGTGATGCCGTGTACAGATACAGCGAAACCTTCATTTACAGGACCATGCTGAGTGTTGAAAAGCAATACAAACACTTTTGATATCAAAATTTCTAGAAACCAGACAACAGTGTAAATGGACTGAGTTTAACTAGCATGGACTTCAATGGACCTTGTAAAGGGACACTCTCCTCTATTATTACTTTTCCTCAACAGAAGAAGTTGATGCTAGAACTAATTTTCGAATTTTGGACAGGTCAGTATTATCTCAACAGTTTATCTGAAAAATTTTATACACAATATGTTATATTTCAAACTTAAAACTATGAAATTGAATTACTTTATGTTTGTTGTTACAATCAATATATACTAGGTCTGTACGGCAGTTAAAATTAATTTTTTTATAGAAAGATTTGAAATTATGAAATACTGACACACTTAAAATTTCTGTTATTAATTATGCAATCTGGCACTTTTTATTATGTTTATATCTGGATTTATTTATAAATTAATAGGAATTCATTTGTCAAGAAAATTTGTGAGCCCTTTGGAATATGTCTCTGATGGGATTGGACCTGTTTTTGTATTTTGGAAGAGCAATATAATTTCATCTTTGTTACTATGAAAATCCAAAAGACAGTTTGATATAGTAAAATGTGACTCAAATAAAAATAAAAATAAAAATAAAAAAACAGAAATTCTGTGCAGGCATACTTCAAAATTATTTACATCAATTGGAATCATGAGAACCTAAAATGTAAAAATTGCAGCTTCAAGAATCAGATCCCTAGACACAAAGAACTGGAGCCAGATACAGGAAAAGATGATAAGTAAAATGTTTATTGTAAATCTACTGTTCTCAAAACTTATTAAAAGAGTTAACCAGAGAGACAGTTGTGACAAAAAAGGAGGGAGGGGTAGATTATAACCTGTCACAACAGACATTCTTAGACAATATCCAGGTGCATGTAAATCTCCATGATTTTCTGCCTGACTATGTATCTGTCACATTACATGATACTGACCTCATGATTACCTACACGGGCAAGCAATCAGCTGCAAGCAGTGTCAGACACAATTTCATGCACACAGCTCATGTTCCACCAGAAGTTGACATGGCAGGAGTCACCTCCCATTTTTCAACAGACAGTAACGTCACTGTCACTTCCCCAGCTTACACTGCCACCAGCCCTGCAACAACTCCTGTGGACACAGCAATGCAAGGCAGCGCCGCAGACATGCCTCCCTCTTCAAATTCTGCTGCCGAGCAAATGGCAGTTAAAGACGACACCTAGACTACTTCCTAATCTGCTAATGCTGGTGATGGTAAATTGTTAGTCAGTGCTTTGGGCATGCACTGTGGCCCCCCATGCACCTTGCTGATCTTCCCGACTTGCTGATCTTCCCGAAACATCCACCATCACACAGCTGCCCACATCATTTCAGACAGATGAATCCTCACTGCAGCCTCTCTTCACTAGAGTGAGGGGGGGGGGGGGGGGGGGGTTCTCTGTGGTGGCATACATCTCTGATGCTGTAAATTTGTAAATGACACTTTGACACTAACATGTGGTATGTATATGTGCATAGTAATAAATATTGTAGAAATTGTATCTCTGTGTGGTGTCACTATTCTGCTATCACATGTCCAGTACCCCATTTTTCATAGACTATACACATAAAATGCAAATACCAAAATTTTATTCAAAATTTGCTCACAAATAATATTCATTCACGTATAAGGATATGAAAGGGATGCAGTATCTTAGAAGAGAGTGGGGCAGGGGAGAGGGAGGGATTACAGAGTGGGAAACCAGAACTTGAATACAGTAGGCAGGTTCAGAGAGATGTTCCATGTATGGTCTTCTTTTTGTCATACATTTTGTATACAGGACTTTTGTATACAGGACTTCTTGTGCTTTGTGGTAGGTACTAATCTTTTGAGGGCAATGGCAATGTTGAAGTATTGATATACAAATTCAACAAAGATGTTTGACTCCTGATAATCATCTTCATCAAGCTCTGATTCTTCAACATACACATAAATTGCTTGGACATATATTATGACACGTCTTGATAACTTGAGACAGCTCACTTAATGAAATTTGAAGATTCAGTAATGATGTGATAAAACCTGATGTAAAAGTAGCATTACAGAGTGATTGGATATGGCAGAAATTCCATCCAGAGAAGTTTCACATATAAATTATAGATGTAGGGGTTACTTATATCAACTGAGTTGGGTGTACACTGGTAAATCTATGGTGTAAGCCCAGAATAAATATCCATGTTTTCTTCAAGCACTCATCTTAGCAACTAAAATGGCCACACATCCATACTGTTTGCTGAAGCCGTATTTAGCATCCTCGTATGATTTTACTTTGTAATGTTACTGGAATTTTCAAAACACATAATCAGTATATATCATGGCATAAGCAACAAATTTAAATAACAAACAGTTTATCTCATCAATTAGGAAGTCAGACTGCAACTTATGTTAAATATGACACATGAAACACCAGTTTGCTGAACCGCTGTCGACTGGAATATAAACAGCAGTCTGTCTAAGTGATCACAATAAATTAATGTACCATAGTTAATAGTCTGTAGTCTTTTACATTTGATCTTCTTGTAAGACACTATAGCATTTTATTTTGTCATTATATGTAGGATATCAAACAATGGAAAATTCAGGATGGAATGTAACAATATTGTGAAATGGAAATCTGCTGCTCACCATACAGTGGAGATACTGAGTCACAGATAGGCGCAACAAAAAGACTGTCACAAATTAGCTTTCAGCAAGACCTTCATTAGAATTAGACAGCAAACACACACATACACAATCATGCAAACACAACTCACACACACAACTGCAATCTGAGGCAACTGAGATCACAATGAGAGCAGCAGCACCAGTGCGTGATAAGAGTGGCACTGGGTGGGGGTAAGGAGGAGGATGGGGTGGGCAGGGGGAACGATAGTAGGGTAGGTGTGGCAACTAGTGGTGTGCTGTTGGAGAGCATGGAGAGATGAGGTGGAAAGTGGGTAGGGCAGCTATGTGAACTCAGGAGGTTAGACAGAGCAAGTGGAGAGGTGAGGAGAGGGGGGATAGTGGAAAAGGTGTGAAGTAAAAAGACTGGGTGGATGGAGCAATGAGGGCTGTTTAGTGCTGGGATGGGAACAGAGAAGGGGCTGGACAGGAGTCGACAATGACTAACAAAGCCTAAGGCCAGGAGGGTTACGGGAATAGCGGGTATATTGCAGAGAAAGTTACCACCTGTGCAAGTGAGAAAAGCTGGTGTTGGTGGGAAGGATCCATATGGCACAGGCTGTGAAGTAGTCATTGAAATGAAACATCTCATGTTTGGAAAATTCGGAAATTTGTGGTAAGGTCTTAAGGAATCAAACTGCTGAGGTCATCAGTCCGTAATCCTACACACTACTTAAACTAACTTATGCTATTGATAACACACACCCCCCATGCTAGAGGGTGGACTCGAACCTCTGATGGGGGGTGGGGGGGGACCCACATGGACCATGACAAGGCACCTCGGAGAACGCTGCTTCATGTTTGGCAGAGTGCTCAGCAACAGGGAGGTTTACTTGTTTCTTGACCACAGTTTGTCGGTGGACATTCATGTGGACAGACAGCTTGTTGGTTGTGAAGCCCACATAGAATGCAGCACAGTGGTTGCAGCTTGGCTTGTCACATGGCTGGTTTCACAGTTAGCCTTGCTTTTGGTGGGATAGGTGATGTTTGTGACCGGACTGGAGTAGGTGGTGGTGTGAGGATGTATAGGACAGGTCTTGCATCTGGGTCTATTACAGGGGTGTGAGCCATGGGGTATGGGTTTGGGAGCAGGCATGGAAGATTATGTTCTGTAGGTTTGGTGGACAGTGGAATACCGCTACTGAAGCAGGGGGGGGGGGGGGGGGGGGGGGAGGGGGAAGGATAGTGGGTAGGACATTTCTAATTTCAGGACATGACAAAAGGCAGACAAAACCTGGGTGGAGAATGTGATTCAGTTGCTCCAGTGATACTGAGTTATGAGGGGCTTGCTCCTCTGTGGTAGGACTTTTTGAGGTGGTGGGAGATTGGAAGATTGGAAAGATAAGACACGGGAGATTTCTTTTGTGCTAGGTTGGGTGAATAATTATGGTTTGTGAAGGCTTCGGTGAGACCCTCACTATATGTCGAGAGGGACCACTCGTCACTGCAGCTGCAGCAACCACAGGTGGCTGCACTGCATGGAAGGGACTTCATGGTGTGGAATAGGTGGCAGCTGTCAAAGGAGAGGTATTGTTGGTGGTTAGCAAGTTTGATATGGATGGAGGTGCCTATGTAGCCATCTTTGAGGTGGAGGTCAACATCTAGGAAGGTGGCTTGTTGGGTTGAGTAGGACCAGGTGAAGCAAATGAGGAAAGGTTGTTGAGGTTCTGGAGGAATGTGGATTGGGTGTTCTCACCCTTGAACCAAATCACAAATATGTCATTAGTGAATGTGAACCAGGTGAGGGGTTTAAGATTGTGGGTGTTTAGGAAGGATTCCTCTAGACGGCTCATGAAGATGTTGGCATAGGATGGAGCCAGGCAGCTGTCCATAGCTGTCCCGCAGATTTGTTTGTAGGTAATGCCTTCAAAGGAGAAGTAACTGCTGGTGAGGATATAGTTGGTTATGACAAGGAAAGAGATTTTTTTTTTTTTTTTTTTTGGAATCTGTTGTGCATTGGGAAAGGCAGTGTTCAATAGCGGTAAGCCCATGGGCATTAGGGATGTTAGTATAAATGGAGGTGGCATCAATAGTGACAAGCAGGGCATCATGTAGGAAAGAGACTGGAACTGTGGAGAGTTGGTGAATGAAATGTTTGCTATCTTTTATGTACACTATGTGATCAAAAGTATCCAGACACCTGACTGAAAATGACTTACATGTTTGTGACACCCTCATCAGTAATACTATAATTCAGTATGGTGTTGGCCCATCCTTAGCCTTTATGTCAGCTTCCTCTCTCGCAGGCATACATTCAATCAGGTGCTAGAAGGTTTCTTGGGGAATGGCAGCCCATTCTTCACGGAGTGCTACACTGAGGAAAGGTATCAATGTTGGTTGGTGAGGCCTGGCATGAAGTCAGCGTTCCAAAACATCCCAAAGGTGTTCTATAGGGTTCAGGTTAATACTCTGTGCAGGCCAGTCCATTACAGGGATGTTATTGTTGTGTAACCACTCTGCCACAAGCCATGCATTATGAACAGGTGCTCGATCATGTTGAAAGATGCAATTGCCATCCCCAAATTAATCTTCAACAGTGGGGAGCAAGAAGGTGCTTAAAACTTCAATGTAGGTCTGTGCTGTGATAGTGCCACACAAAAAAACAAGGGGTGCAAGCCTTTCCATGAAAAACATGACCACACCATAACACTACTGTCTCCAAATTTTGCTGTTGCCACTACAAATTTTGGCAGGTGACGTTCACCAGGCATTCCCCATATCCACACCCTGCCATCGGATTGCCACCTTGTGTACCTTAATTCATCACTCACATGTTTTTCCACTGTTCAATCATCCAATGTTTCCACTCCTTACACCAAGCGAGGCATCGTTTAACATTTTCTAGCTTGATGTGTGGCTTATTAGCAGCCACTCGACCATAAAATCCAAGTTTTCCCACCTCCTGCCTAACCGTCATAGTACTTGCAGTGGATCCTGATGCAGTTTGGAATTCCTGTGTAATGGTCTGGATAGATATCTGCCTATTACAGATTACAAACCTCTTCAACAATTGGCAGTCTCTGTCAGTCAACATACGAGGTCGGCCTGGATGATTTTGTGCTGTACGTTTCCCTTCACATTTCCACTTCACTATCACATGGGAAGCAGGTGACACCCAATCACCTGACCGCATTTGAAGTCAGTGAGTTCTGCAGAGTGCCCCATTCTGCTCTCTCACGATGTCTAATGACTACTGAGATCGCTGATATTGAGTACCTGGAGTAGGTGGCAGCACAATGCACCTAATATGAAAAATGTATGTTTTTGGAGGTGTCTGGATACATTTGATCACATAGTGTAGGAGAGTAGGATCCGGGTTATAGGTTAAAGGTGTTGGTCTATGAGAACAGAGATTCTCTCAGTGTGGGCACAGTAACCAGCTACAATGAGGCATCCTATGTAGTTGGGTTTATGGATTGTAGGAAGCATGTAGAAGGTGGGAGTGTGGGGAGTGATATGGGTGAGTAGAGAGATGAACTCTGTGGAGGTTCTGGGAAGGGCCTAAGGATTTGAGAAGTGACTGGGGTCACTGTGGCAAGGTTTGTATGTGGATTTATGTGACAGCTGACAGAGTCCTTCTGCCTTCTTGTGGTTCAAAACAACAGTGGTGGAGCCTTTATCCACAGGTAGGATTATAAGATCAGGATCAGTTTTAAGATGCTGGACTGCGGTTCTTTCTGTGGATGCAAGGTTAGTTTACATGTTGAGGGATTTGGGGAATGATGATGAGGCAAGGTTCAAGGATAAGAAATTCTGGCAAGTTAACAGGGGGTGATTTGGGGGCATTAGGAGTGGATCATGGTTGGATGGAGGAGTGCACTGAGTTAGGCAGGATTCTACATTGGTCTTTGGTTGAGTCTGATTGCTAGCATTGGTGGTGAAAAAGTGTTTCCACTGTAGGGACCAGGAGAAGTAGAGAAGGGCTTTAACAAGTCCTGCATGACTGAATTTGGGATTGGGGCAAAAAGTGAGGTCTTTGGAAAGGACTGACATTTCTGTGGGGCTAAGGGTTCTGGAAGAAAGGTTCATGACTGTGTTTCGGGTCTGTTTAGTTTCTGGATTCTGTGTGGTGGTGGGAGGGAGTTTTGGAGGGTGGGGTAAATGTAGTAAATCTGTGAGACAAGGTTTGTCAGCTGTGGGGGACATGGAGGAGGTTTTGAGGTTGCTGTAGAGGGGGGTGGACAATGGTACTCCAAGGTGGGAGCAGGAAGTGAGCAGTGTGGAGTGCTTTTTGAGGTCACGTTGTGCATGTTGTTCTAGTTCCTGGAGGGCAAGTGTTTCAATGTGTGTGATGGGTTCCAGGAATTTGGTATTGTATAGCAGGAGAATTTTGCACATGGGGAGAAGGTACTGTAAGGAGGTTTGGGCATGGTTGATATGGTTTTGCAGAACTATGTTGGTGAGGGCTAAGCATTGGCAGAATCTCAACAAGTGGATGCCATTGTGGAATGAGGGATGGTAGCCAGAGATGGGTAATTTGGTGGTAAGGCCATTTCTGCAAATTAAATGAGCCAAGCAACAATGCAGAAACAGTATGTGGGACTGGGTTCTGGCTAGGGATAAGGAAAGTTTTCGTATTGTTGCAGATCAAAGGAGCAACCATCCCTGGTGGTGGAAAAAATACGGAAAATTATATCAATAATGGAGAATTACGTTGTAAAAATTCGCAAAAAACATCCAATTACGAGTGAAAAATCATGAGATGGGTGAAACGGTGGCAAAAGGAGGAAACAAGATATAAATTCTGGGGGAGTTGACAATAGCAAAAGCTGAAAAATCACCAAAATTGGTGAGAAGTAACAATATGATCAAAGAAAATATATAAAATAATATTCAAATATATATTACTGTAGGTAGCAGGATGGATAAGTATGAAGAAGGGGGATCGCAGATGTGATTGGATGAGGTGGAATTAGTGGGTGTGAACTAGGATAGAATGGAAAAGACAGGAGGTTGGAGAGGGGTTCGAAGGATGAGACACAAGATCATGTGGCACTGCAAAGGTGCAGGAAATAATATGCGAAAATTCGGGAGAGTGACACAGGGAGAGTGAAGAACTAGTCTGTATGGATAAATGATATTGGCGGGAGTGATGTTGGAGATAAGATGCTGCACCAACAATCAATGTGGTCCCTTAGCTATCTGTTGTGGACAGCCAAGACGCTTGATACAGTGTGGCTCGTAAGCACAGAGTGCATGTGATCTACAAGCTAAGCTGCAACTAGTGTGCTACATTCTATGTGGACATGACAACCAACAAGCTATCTGTCCACATGAATGGCCAATGAAAAACTGTGGCCACCTGTTGCTGAGCACACTGCCAAACATGACGGCCTTCATTTCAATGACTACTTCACAGCCTTTGCCATAAGGACCCTTCCCACCAACACCAGCTTTTCTGAATTGCGCAGGTGGGAACTTTCCCCAGCAATATATCCTACATTCTGATAACTCTCCTTGCCTCAATCATCATTAGTCATTGGCCTCTCCCATCCAGCCACTTCTCTGTTCCCATTCCAGCACTACACAGCCGTCATTCCTCCATCACATCCAGTCTTTTTACTTCCCAACTTTTCTACTATCCTGCCCCCACCCCCTCCCCACCTCTCTGCTTCCTCTGTCTATCACCCCAACTGCACATAGCTGCCCTATCCTCTTCCTACCTCAGCCCTCCGCATTCCCAAACAGCACATTACTGTCCACCACACCTACCATGTTACCCCTCCCCCTCCCTGCCCCACCATCCTCCTTACCCCCACCCAGTTGCCACCCCCATCATGCACCGGTGCTGCTGCCCGCAGTGTGGCCTCAGTTGCCTGACACTGCAGTCATGTTGGTGCGAGCTGCATTTGCATCAGTGTGTATGTGTGTGTTTGCCGTCTAATTCTGATGAAGGTCTCACTGGCCGAAAGCTAATTTGTGACAGTCTTTTTGTTGTGCCTGTCTGCAAGCCAGCATCTCTCCTATATGGTGAGTAGCAACTTTCCTTCTCACAATATTGTTACTATGCAGGATATCAGATTCATTAGCAGTAGTATTATACAACACCTGGAAGCAGAAAAAAGTGTGTTCCTGGAGACAATGGACTGTTCTTAACACTGTGTAGCACAATAAACAGCTTATAAATTAAAGATTCTTGTATAATCACCTGCATTCTTCTCATTATTTGAACCTCCAAATCAAATGTACAGTGATTTTGCTTTATGTGCTGCAAATTGTAAATGTGCTATGATAATGAAGGGTGTAGAAAAAGTGCAGAAATATAGTTTATGAAAATATCATAGTGAGAATGGTTACAAAAATGTTATACAAAGCTGAAACTTGAGTAAGAAAAGCTTCATAGTGATCTGTTCTTCACGCCAAAAATTTGCAATTTTGAAGAAAAGTCCACTTGAACTGGATTCATAGGCCTGTACAAAATGAAATATTTCATTCATCTGTGAAGCATGCACAGCTACATTTGCTAACAAGTAGAAGTAATCTACAATGTTTAAAATAATGCTCTTTACGACAGATTTTCTGTCATTTACTCTTCATTTTTCTGTTAAGATAGAGCTGTACACTCTATAGCAAATTGTGTTGTAGCTTCCGCTCTCAAGTTATTTACCCATTTTTTTTACGTTTATGTATAGTTTTTGTGTGGTGACACAGCATTTAAGTATTCAGGTGTAACAGACAAGTATTCTTGTCAAGTTGACTGTGGTAGAATGAGCACACAAAAAACTAAGTTTTTTAAAGAATTTCGAGTTGCCCTTGTAGGGTGTCTTTCATTACCTTTATACTAAGTTTTGCTTGACTGAAATCCATCTTTATGATTATAGAAACAATTAATATACAAAAGGAAAATAAGTTGTCCTGTTTGTAGCCAAACAACCACCACTTAAATACATAAAAACAGTTGCTCCTTCTGAAAAATTGTTTAGTACTTAACTGAGAAGACTTCAAAAGGGATTACGTAGCTTCCTGTCAGGCATGACTCTGAGCACTATGGGACTTAACATCTATGGTCATCAGTCTGCCTGTCAGGCATAAACTAGAAAATGTACCATATGTTAACAAAGCTAATTGCTCCTAGTAAACCAATATTTAATTATTACGTTACTGGAATGCTATGTTCCCCAGAAAGCAAAAACGAATTGCCTTATTACAATGCTCCTCTTAAAAGTTTACTCTGTGTGTGTGTGTATTTTTTAAAGATTAATTGTGTACTTGACAACAAATTGCTATTTTTTATGCAGTGACAGTATTTAGCCTTTTACTATAGTTCTGCATAGTAGTTTAAGGAATGTGTTGAGGAAATATTGCATTTATTCTTAGTTGTATACCTAAATTATAGATTATGCTACATATCTGACCTTCAAAAGAATAAACAGAACAATCAAAGATGAGACACCATATGGCTTATTCACTCGTATGTAATCTATAAATGTGTTTCCATCTCTTCAAAATAGTACAAATGGAACCCCTACACTACACAGAAAGAGCAATATATCTTTCACGTTTTGCACACAATCAGCAAATCACATTTATTTCAAAAACATACCATGATATGCAGGATTGTGTTAACACAAATTCCCCATTGCCGCAATTTGAACAGGAAGCCCGATATCAGTTTATAAATCTGAAGTGCATTTGTGGCAGACTGATATACATCATTTTTATGTCACTTCTGAGTGATTCTGGACTACATGGGTATGTGTGTAACACTTCACTTTATAGTATGTGCACGCATTTTGTGCATTACTGCCAAGAAATAAAGCACTCTATTATACACGTGCAATCTCAGTCATTTTACCTGGAGTATCCTCACCTGGGTCCCCTCAACATACATGGTAAAATTCAGCAGGCAACACCTTTTTTGAAAGTAGGAGCTTTCTCACATATTTACTCATGCCATAAGAATGAATAGCATTAAGCATTATAGCAACAGCTTATTGTTAATACAGATTACATTTTTAGACATCTTAGTCTCATGTTAATTTTTACTGGTACTTTGTCTCATTCTGTAGCTCTGAAGTTTCATCTCTTTGATGGTGAAGAATAACAGACCAGAATGGAAGGAAATTGAACAAATCATTACCACAACTCATAGTTCCCCAAGGGCTAGCCATCACCCAGATTCCAATACTGTTATAACAATGTAATGGACCTATTTTGTATACCTTAGTACATGAATTATATCATAACCAACCATTCCATATTAGCAAAGAATAATATAATCATAAAGCCAAAAATGTAAAAAAAAGTAGTGATCTCCATCTACTGGATAATGTACGAGGGCAGTTCAATAAGTAATGCAACACATTTTTTTTCTGAAACAGGGGTTGTTTTATTCAGCATTGAAATACACCAGGTTATTCCCCAATCTTTTAGCTACACAACACTATTTTTCAACGTAATCTCCGTTCAATGCTACGGCCTTACGCCACCTTGAAATGAGGGCCTGTATGCCTGCACGGTACCATTCCACTGGTCGATGTCGGAGCCAACGTCGTACTGCATCAATAACTTCTTCATCATCCGCGTAGTGCCTCCCACGGATTGCGTCCTTCATTGGGCCAAACATGTGGAAATCCGACGGTGCAAGATCGGGGCTGTAGGGTGCATGAGGAAGAACAGTCCACTGAAGTTTTGTGAGCTCCTCTCGGGTGCGAAGACTTGTGTGAGGTCTTGCGTTGTCATGAAGAAGAAGAAGTTCGTTCAGATTTTTGTGCCTACGAACACGCTGAAGTCGTTTCTTCAATTTCTGAAGAGTAGCACAATACACTTCAGAGTTGATCGTTTGACCATGGGGAAGGACATCAAACAGAATAACCCCTTCAGCGTCCCAGAAGACTGTAACCATGACTTTACCGGCTGAGGGTATGGCTTTAAACTTTTTCTTGGTAGGGGAGTGGGTGTGGCGCCACTCCATTGATTGCCGTTTTGTTTCAGGTTCGAAGTGATGAACCCATGTTTCATCGCCTGCAACAATCTTTGACAAGAAATTGTCACCCTCAGCCACATGACGAGCAAGCAATTCCGCACAGATGGTTCTCCTTTGCTCTTTATGGTGTTTGGTTAGACAACGAGGGACCCAGCGGGAACAAACCTTTGAATATCCCAACTGGTGAACAATTGTGACAGCACTACCAACAGAGATGTCAAGTTGAGCACTGAGTTGTTTGATGGTGATCCGTCGATCATCTCGAACGAGTGTGTTCGCACGCTCCACCGTTGCAGGAGTCACAGCTGTGCACGGCCGGCCCGCACGCGGGAGATCAGACAGTCTTGCTTGACCTTGTGGCGGTGATGACACACGCTTTGCCCAACGACTCACCGTGCTTTTGTCCACTGCCAGATCACCGTAGACATTCTGCAAGCGCCTATGAATATCTGAGATGCCCTGGTTTTCCGCCAAAAGAAACTCGATCACTGCCCGTTGTTTGCAACGCACATCCGTTACAGACGCCATTTTAACAGCTCCGTACAGCGCTGCCACCTGTCGGAAGTCAATGAAACTACACGAGACGAAGCGGGAATGTTTGAAAATATTCCACAAGAAATTTCCGGTTTTTCCAACCAAAATTGGCCGAGAAAAAAAATGTGTTGCATTACTTATTGAACTGCCCTCGTAATATGTAAATGATTGTGAAGAATTAACATATCAAACCCACAAAGCTCATCCAATTAGTATGCATGTCTGAAATTGTTGTATTTTGTTTAGTTACCATGCAGTGGGGTAGAATAGGTCAGTGGGGTAACAGGAACCATTTTTACATCGATTGTGTTAAATGCATGTTGCGGCTACCCTGGTGGTCTAGTGAGACTGCTTATGTTATGAGGATGTGCTCAGAGCAGTGCTGGTTTATTTTTAAACAAAAACTTGTTGTATTAGTTGAAGGTGGGTTTTAACTTATTTTTTAGTGTCAGGTATGTAAATTACTGTTAAAATAAGCCTCAAGCAACTTTGATTGTTCTGAAATGACCTTCATTATTCAGTCATTTTCAGGGCTTTTGTACATAACTTCAGATCCCTATGTTACAGTGGCACACTTGAAAGTCCAGTGCTATGAACACAAGTAAAGCTGCTTGTGAATATTCTTCAAAGGATCAGTGATGGGGTAACATGGAACAGTGTCACATGGTGCCCCTTGTTATTTCAGTGTCCAGTGTTGCCTTCCTTATTATTTGTAAGTGCAATTTCAACATATTGATACCATTTTTTCTATTTTAGGAGAATCAGTAAGCCTTGAAAACCAAAAAGGAAGCCTGGATCACGAAAAAATCCTGATTTCATCCATGAACAACTACAGAATGCGAAAGATGAAGTGGAAAATAAAGCTGTATCTCTAAGAAGAGCTGCTAAGTTATACAGGATCACCAGGTCCACTTTAGACTGTCATTTACATGTTGCAGAGACTGGAAAAGTGGGAAAATCTCACACAATTTCTGAAGATGATCAGTGTGTCTTCATGTCCTGCATTATTTCTGCAAGAGACTGGGGCTTCCCTTTGACATTTTTAAACATTCATCTAATTGTGAAATCATTCCTTGACCACAAAGTAGTTATTGAGAGAAGATTCAACAATAATTCACTAGGCAAAGATTGGGTTTTATCATTTTTATCTCATCACAAACAAAAACTCTCACAAGGATTGAAGATCAATAACTCAATCACTCCTGCGACAATAAATCAATATTTTGATGAACTACAAAAATCCCTTGAAGGTGTTGAACCACATCTTATTCTAAACTATGACGAGACCAATATGGCTGATGAGCCAGAAAGAAAATCAACTATTGTCAGATGTATCTGCTGAGATCCCGAAAGAATTGTCAGCTTAACTAAATCAAGTGTTTCAGTCATGTTCTTGGTAACAACTAGTGGGATACTGCTGTCTCCCTATGTGGCATATAAAGCAGAAGATCTGTACAACTGCTGGACAGAAGGAGGCCCAAAAGGAACAGTTTATAACAAAAGCAAAAGTGGTTGGTTCACAATGGAAATTTATGAACTCTGGTTCAAAATGGTAGCTTTGCCTTATTTCAAACAATTCAGCACTGAATCTCCAAAAACTTAAACTGGAAGCAATCTTAGCAGCCAAGCATCAGCAAAGGTAATATCTGATTTGTTTTACTTCCTCCCTTTAGCACAGCTTTATGACAACCACTTCATGTTTTTCAGGCATTTAAGAATTAAGCAGAAAAATGTTGTGGATGACTGAAAACATAAGAACAGGGGAAATATTCCAAAAGGCAGGTTTCCTGGACTGCAAAGGAAATGTCTTGATGAACTTGATGACATGTGTGAAAAGAATCTGAAATTAGGGTTCAGAAGTACAGGCATTGTTTCTATAGTAGGAAAATTTCCTGGATCCAAAAACACCTGTTTCATTCTTGAGGGAAATGAACCAGGACAGGTTCAAACCTTGGAAAACTTTCTTGAGCAAACCAGAAGAAAAGAGACAACCCTTGCAAAGCTGTAAGAAAGAATAGGTGTTCCTTCAGAAAAAAAAACACTATATCACCTAGAGATAGCATTACAGCTGCAGCTCCTTGTACTTCCATGAAACATGTCAACAGCAACAAAGGTAAGAAACCTGACACATCATCTAGTGAGGAATGTTACAGTAATCAGTTCATGACCCTGATTCAGATGGAAACATGTCCTCTTTTGAAACATCGGTAGAAACCAACTGCCATTTGAAAGAATAAAGTTTTCTCCAAGCTGGGTAGCAGTAGGTGCATTTGCAGTCATATAACTCAGGTATAAGAAGGACACTAAGGAGGAACATGAGAAGAAGTTTTATGAACAAGTGCTTTCCACTACTACTGATCAGGAAAAGCTTCAAGTCCAGTACTTGAGGAAATCACTAAAATGTAACAAAACATATGTTTTACCAGATGCTAATGATTTCATGGAAGTGGAAATGACACATTAGTGACATTACTAATGGTATCATGAGGTTGCTACAAGTTTCAGTTTGAACTATGATCCATTTCAGTTTCTCATCAACATAAATTTAAAATTATGACCAATGCTTGATATTAAAATAGAACATAATTCTTTTTTTATTCCAAATTACTTGATTCTGATAATGGCATTAGCAACATCACTAAGTGTGTCATGAGGATGGTACAAATCAGTTTGAACTATGATCCACTGCAGTTTTTCATTAATGTAAATTTAAAATTATGACCAATGGCTGGCGTTAAAATAAAACAAAATTCTATTTTCTTCCAAATTACATGATTTTGAATATATTTCATATCCCCTCTGTTGCAAAAAAACAACTTTTTGTAAAATGTCCTATGTAACACCTTTCTGCAGGGGTAACATAGGACACTTGAATTTTAATTTGAAAAGGCTGTCAGATGCAGAACTAAATTGAAAATGTTGACAAAATGTACAAACTACAAAGTCAGCAGAAATTTGTAAATAGAATTTTATAGGTATACTTCAGTTAAATTGGAAGAAAAACATTAGATGAAAAAAAAAGGTGTCCTATTTTACCTGATATAATGGTTATATGTATTGTAAACATGTGAAGACTGCTATTTTCCATAAGCAATGTGTGAATCAAAGTTTACTGATATTTGATGTAATCATGTGAGTTTAACAAAGCCTAGTACACATTAACAAATCATCAAAAGATGCTTTGTGTGTAAAATACAGTATTATTGTAGACATTAACTGAAAGCTCTGCTAAAATGTTTGAGAAAAGTATAGTAGGAACAACACTTAATTTTGCTGTTGTGTAATTAATAAAATTGTCAAAATCATTGTTTATTATATATCAGTTATCTTTTTTCTGGCTAATTTGCACATGACACAAATAATAAAATTTTATACTGCTGTACATATATCAAATTGACTTGATGAAATAGTAGTCAACTGCATTTATCAAAAACAGTAAAATTAACAGCGGGGTAATTGTTTGAAAGTGTATGTAAGTACGTGAGTTGGGGAATTCAAGGTTCATTGTTGAGCTCTTTTAGCCACAGGCCATCTGTGTTGATCTGAGCCACAAAATGTCTTAAAAATGTATGAAGGTGTATCTTTTATATCAAGTCACATTACCCTCTGATGGTAAGCCTACCAACCCTGTTCTTGTGAAGACACCATGACATCAAATAAGAAATTAAATACCTCTGTTTTACACCATCTATCTGAATAAAAAATTTTGCTGAGACTTAATATGCAGCAACTTTATATCATCTCACTCCCAATAATTTTTAAGAAGTGGGATCCAAGCAACACAATGAATGAGTGAATTAATTAATTAATTAATACAATTTCCCCCACCATAATTTAAGAGACAGACCATGAGCAAATCCAAGGCAGAGAAATAGCAGAAAAAAAAAAATTACACTCCTGAGGCATATCTCTGCCATTAACTTCCACAAGTAAATTCTGCAAGCACTTGCAGATGTGTTTACATTAGAACAATAATTTGCACAAGTTTTCTTCTGCAAGTTGCTTTGACTAGTTAATTTTCAGAAGTATTTCCACTAGAGTTGCATCGTGAGACAGGCAAACAGAACTTTACAGTGTCGAGGTTAAAAGCAGTGCAGCCACCTGCACTGTTGCATTATAATTACTGAAGAAAAATTGCTCCAAAAATATTAAGACTAAAGAAATGTTTGGGAAAAGAAATGGATAAGGAGGTGTACGTACCTAAGTTACGAAGAAACGCTATTGAATGAAATAAAAAAGACTGTTGTTCAGTCAGATTAAAAACTTTCAGAGCACATTGCATGTGAGTTTCAAACATCTCTTCTCTATTGTACAATCAAATATTTGATAACAGGATGCAAAAATGTGGCAAGCTAAACTAACCACCAAGATGTGGCCTTTTAATTACCATTCAATTTGGGAAAACTATTTATTACTTATGTATATGTTATGTAATGCAGTGTAATACAATACATTTATAATTCTGCAAACTTTAAGAAACATACTAAAATTTAAAGACATCTGTGTTGCCATTCTACTTCCCCTACTTGTAAAATAAAGTAATTTTTAAATTAATTTTTTACTTCCTTGGCTATGGTGGCTAGCTACATATGTTTAGGGTTTCAATGACATTTTTGTTTTGGTTAATTTGTTTTTGCACCATTATCATTTTAAACATAGATATTTTTTATCAGTACTTGAACACTCAATACTTCTACAAGTTTGAGAAAACTTCCTGTATCTGGTAAGTTTGGGACATACTTGCAGCAAGACGTAAGAAACTGTTTCCACTAACTTACAGAAGCCTCTTCTGTAAGCTGACAGAACTAGTGTAACTCATCTTACTGTAGATGTCTCCAAGTCAAACAACTTTGAAAAGTAGCTTCTGCTAGCAACTTTCAGAAGATTACTTGCTAGTGGGTACCTACCTAATTAACACAGAAGGCACTGCACTCACACTAATTGGCAATTTCAAAGCAGCAGCTGCACAATAAAAAGTACATATCATTACCATTATTTACAGACAAGAGGAGTCTACAGGGAAGAGACTGTAGACGTTAACAAGGATTAAAATATCAGTCATATTATTATTGGGGAAAGTATACTCAGACTGAAATGTCAGTTACATTGAAAAGGTCCATAAACTATGCAAAGCAACTTGGAACCTGCTCAATCCATAGGACAAAGTCAAATATTTCAGAAAATTCTGGTAGTAAATAAAATGTTGTGTGACTAGGGCCTCCTATCAGGTAGACCATTTACCAGGTGGAAGTCTTTTGATTTGATGCCACATGGCAAATTAAGCATCAATGAAGATAAAATGGTGATGGTGAGGATAACACAACACCCAGTCCCTGAGCGGAGAAAATCTCTGACCCAGCCAGGAATCGAACCAGGGCCCTTAGGATTGACATTCTGTCATGCTGGCCACTCAGCTACTGGGTGTGGACATTCTGGTAGTGCTGATGAATTTATAAAGAAATTTATGACAATGGTTGAAAACACTCTAAATAATGTTACAGACTAGGGTACAAACGTTGCAAGCATTCTCATATCAAACAACTTTTTTTATTATGAGTGGAAGAAAGAGCATACTAATGAGATCATAGTAATTGCAAAAGCATACAAATCACCAAAGAGACCAGGTACCTGTGGGATGCTATGTCCTGAAGAAAATTATTTTTGAAATTTCAGAACCACTGGCCAAAGTCTCAAACAAATGCTTCTCTCCTGGTGCCTTTCCTGTTTTCATAAAACAACTTCAAACAGAAACTGTCTACAAAAAAGTGATCTAACTGATTTATCAAACTGCAGGTAAAAATCAATAATTTCTGTACTGGCTTAAGTGATAGAATCTCTAATGAAAACTCAGTTTCTCATTTACTTTGTAAATAACAACATATCCCGTGTTGCGCAACACAAATTTAAGAACGGGAGACCCACCACTATAACAGTGACTGTTTTTGTGAGAAAGATAATGGAGGAGCACTAGGAGAGAAAAAGCCCATATCATTAATACTATATGATCTTAATGAAGCAATTGACTGCATGTTTGACAGCTTTTCTGTGCAAGTGGAAGTGCTATGATGTTGTCCTACAGTGTTACAGTCCTGCTTAGAAAACAGACAACAGGATGCTTCCATCCAAGGAGAAATTGCACAGGAACAGAAGCTAGTCCCTGGAATTCCTCAGTGATCTGTACTTGGCAATTGTTATTCTTCATAATTGTAATACACTTGGGCTGCAGAGGTCAGACTTAACTGTTTGCAGATGATACAACTTTATTATTTTGTGGAAAAGACCCTAATCTTGCAAATCAAGAAGTAGATGGTATGGACAAAGCATGATTCACAATTAACTATATGAAAATAAATGAAGGTGAAACACTGCAGATATTATGTAGTACAGGTGACGCTGCATTCCTGTCAAATACATGCGCTGAGAGACTACTTGGTTTCATGACTCTCAGCAAGTTCACATGGTAAGGTCACATTGCGACTGTATGCAGAACACTTTCAGGTGCAGTATACCTCTTAAGAAGATTAAGAGATGTCATAACAACATAATACCTCTTAACAATGTACCATGCACCCTTTCACAACCACATAAACTACTGAAGGCAGTTAGCATTATAGCATCATACAAGAAACTTGCTCACTTAGAATTCTCTTCATCTAACTAGGAGTAATGACAGTCTACAGAATATGCCTTCAGCTTCCACAATTATATTTAGGAAAACCAGAAAAAATGTTTTGTATGAGCCAATAAATTCAATGTTATAATAATCAAAAATGGAGAATGGAGACACCTGAAACTATAAGATAGAAAAATCATGTGACAGTTATCTAGTGAAGGCACTGAAACTACATAATGTGTTACCTTCTGAAGAAAAATCATTATGGCTGCAGTCCCTGTTTTCAGTTTTTTCTCACATTGGCAGAAGAATGGAAATTTGAATGATATATAACTTCTTCCTCTCCTTTTTTTCTTGTCTCTTTCTTCTGCACCATCCCAGGATCAGCATGGTTATTTATGGCTTTGCCATGGTTAGTTGTAGGTATAGTCAGATTCCCTTTCTGTTGGTATCCTGTTATAGAATTTGTATACCCCAAATGTCTGTGTGTGGTGTTATGCATCTGAAAGTGACCAAAAGTTTTTGAAATGTTGTAATTGATGTGGGGCTTGGGAATCAGCCTAGTTTTCACCTACAGGGATGTGGGAAAGCACCTGAAACCATATCCAGGCTGGCTGATACACCAACCTTCATTGTTAATCCACTGGTCAGATTTGGTGCAGGGCCAGTGCATCTACCCATCCCAGAAGCAGTGCTTTAATGCACACAGTTATCTAGATGGGTACATTTGCAACAGCTAGAACAAACAACCAAACCAGATAGTGCTGTTAAATCACAAGTTATTAAATTTTTTTCTTAATTTAAGTAGCTAACACTTATATATGTTGATACTGTATTTGTGTTTCATTATACATATATTTATATTTGTACATATTTCTGTGTTGTAAGTTCATAGTCTGTCCATGGAATTTCCTAAACATATGCAATAGTCATGACAAACGACCAGGAATGATACTCCACTATTTCAAAATGTCATCCAGAAACACATTTTAAATCATGCAAAGGAAAGTTGTGTAGAATCATTTCAATACTGAACTTTGATTTTCATTCAATATAAATCTATAGCTTAATCACTACATTTGATAGAAATTAACAAAACCATGCTATATAAGTTGAGAGATTTTGCTTCTTCATTTTCAGCATTTTCAAAAAATGTTGAACAGTTCATATAGAATAGAATATTAAACAGTTGATATAAAAGTATCTACTAATTATTATGAAGGGAGTTTCTGTTATTTTTTAAGACTGGATGTTCACAGGTGAGAGTCATTCATCTGCTGCAAATATATTTAAAAACATCACATTATGTGAAATAAATTTATTATTCAGAGCTTTTTGGGTATCAGTTACTCAGTGCTCTCTGGTAATATATGATTTTGATGGGTGTTAGTATCATAATAGCTAGCCAGAAACTACTGGATAAAATGAATTCCATGAAAAATATGTAGGATAACAAAGTACACGTTTATGCTATTGGTTTATGACACCATGGTGTGACTATCAGATCATGAAAATATTTTACTGTGTAAATTTAACATCAGTTGTTCGATCTCTTTTGAATTTTTATAGTTTTCAAAATGAGTGCAGAAGTAGTAATATGTTTTGGATTACTCTGCTGGTAGGTGTGATCCTTTCACTTATTATCTAAGTGAGTGGGGCACAAACAAGAGTTTTTAAGATAAAGATATCAGTTTAAGATGTAAGTGCTTGAAATCATGAAGCTCGCAAATGAGTTTGTTTGTTTCTGTATGAGTCTGATATGAAATTTTATTGCACTTAACTGCTGATAAAGTGTTAATGATAGATAAAAAAACACCTCAGTCTATAAATATTAAATCAAATGGTTTTTAATGTCTAAGGAATCAAGTACACAGTACTAGTGCCTCATATTACTGGATAACATGATATCCAATTTAGAAAACTGCTTTGCAGTAATTTTCCTAATTCATTATTGTGTGGTAAGTTAGTCTTCCATTAAACAAAGTTTTCTAAATACAGGACAGATGTAAAAAGTTACTGTGATGTATATGGCTGCATCTTGAATTAGAAATTTAAGCCAGCAGAAGATTCAGTCACTAGATATTGTGGCAGATAGGTTTAAACCTGTAAATATATCTTAAGGTACTATTCCATAATCTTTATTTGTTAAAAATGCACACTAATCATGGACTATGTCTCCGGGAAGTAATACTTGTGTGACCTGCTCTTGGGAAAATTCGTTTCAGCTGTATCCCCCCCTCTCCCTACCTCACCCCCAATTACCCCCTCCCAGCCCCCAACCCCCACCTCCACCTACCAAAAAAAGGAAATACCTGTGTGTAATTTGATTTATGAACTGAATAGAATTTTTAAAAATACTGTAGAAGTGCTAATGTCTAGCTCAAAATATTCTTTAATATTACATTGAAACAATGTCTCTAAGCATTATTTTAATTTATTTATGAATAAGGCGGTCTTTTCAGTGTTAATAATACTATTTGAAAGTTTCCAGAATGAACTTGAAAGTTTCTTGTGCAGATTAAAATTATAGCTTTTCTGGGGATCTTGATAGTTAAAAATGTGTAGCAGAAGACGCTTCAAAGCTTTATTTGGGTTTTCATACAGAGGTGGTTTTCCTCGCAAGGGTCACATTTTGCATCCATGTTTGCTTTAAAGAGAAATACATTTTGAAAAGTTACGTCACAAAATTACTCGTCTTTTCTCCTTTCATACATGTTTTGGTGAAGTTTCTGTAGAAGTATGTTTTCTTTTATTTGTATTTTTAACTTTTGTTGTTACTTGTGTCACTGTCTGTCTTCTGCAGTACGGTAGTCATCTGCAATTTTTGTTGCTCCCATATTGTGGGAAAATTGGGAGATCTGTTAAATGTATCATGAAAGATCATACAGTGTGTGCTGTAGATACACTTAATGGCAGAACAGCTAAGTGTGCCATAAACAAGGATTATTTTAATGGCAGAGTAGTTAAGAAATAAAATGTAAGTTAAAAAGTTAAATAACAATATCATGGGAAGGGAAGTTGCTACTCACCATATAGTGGAGATACTGAGTTGCAGACAGGCACAACAAAAAGACTCTCACAATTATAGCTTTTGACCAGTAAGGCCTTCTTCAACAATAGACACACACACACACACACACACACACACACACACACACACACACACACACACACATATTCACGCAAACACAACTCACACACTCACGTTGCATTTGCGCGTGTGTGTGTGTGTGTGTGTTTGTGTGTGTGTGTGTGTGTGTGAGTCTATTGTTGACAAAGGTCTTAACAGCTGAAAGCTGTAATTGGGAGAGTCTTTTTGTTGTGCCTATCTGCAACTCCGTGTTTCCGCTATATGCTGAGTATCAACTTTCCTTCTCATGATATTATTACATTCCATCCTGGATTTTTCATTGTTTAAGAAGTTAAATGTATCATAAACAGTGATACTGTCTGTGTTATGAACACAGTTGGTACAGTTTTGGCAATGTGTAAACTACAAAAATGACAGGTGACAAACTATGAAATATCATCTGTACTGCAGAGGTCAGACAGCAATATGAAAAACAGTGTATACCACAAGAAAGTTAAAAGAAAAGTTACTGATAATGGAAAAACTTGAGAAAAGATTATTATTTGAAGAAAAAACAAAAATTTGGCTTTTTATCAAGGCCAAATCTATAAAAACTTACTTACACCTTGTACAAATAAATACAAACATTTGAAGCAGTCAGCTGTACTATGGAAAAGTACAGCGTTTTTTCTGCTCTGTATATTCATTTTTAAGTGACAGTTTTGAATCTATTGTAGTTTACCACAGTTGCAATTATTTGTTTCATTAATAAACAGAAGTTTTGAAAAAGAATTTGAATTAACTGAGACACTAGAAGTGACATCCAATTTCCAACTTTCAACTAACAAAAGGGACCATAATTCTACAGGGATTTGTATTTGCTTTCTGGCATATGGGTAGTTATTGAGTACCTCAAAAATACAGAACCATGATTGTCTGTCAAACACTTTTGGTTCAATGAGTAGATTGTCAAAGAGTTTTAGAGCTGTGTATTTTCAAAATCAACCTTAGTAGAAGATCTTGTATCTCTGTTGCTCTATTACTTTATTCTGATATAGTTTTTCAATGTTCCTTTGCCACTACAAAGTATATCCAACCAATTTATTCTCTTTTACATAATTAGCACACAGTTATTAGTATGTTTATTTGGTTATTTTTAAGTTCAAGGCTATTTTAAAGTAATGTCTGTAATTAGTTTTAGAAAAGGTTTTATTACATTCTTCATGTTATAATAGATGTTCATATGCCAGGATGCCACTGTGTACTGAGAGAAGCTGAAAAGTAGTTAACTTACAGTACTCACATTAATAGGAATGTGATTAAAATAAGGAATTTAATTTCTACATTTTATTATAAAAGAAGAAGTTGCTGTTAACTATCCATATGTCTGAGTGACTAGAGTTATTGGGGTAATTCAAGACATAGCCTAAACAAAGGCAGCATTAAGAGTTAATAAGATTTGACATTTGAAACTAAGCACTTTAAAATATTGCTTTTAAGTTTCATTTCAGTTGAACATTTTCAGGCACAAAGCAACTATGTCACCATTCAAACATCCCTTGGCAGTCTTAGAGGTCAGGCAGAACAGTCTGTATCAGGGCAAACTATGTATACTTTCAAAGGAGTGCCCTATGCAGAGCCTCCTGTTGGAACACTGCGTTTCCAGGTAAACAAATGGCTTTTCAAGCTCATTTCCGTAATTTTTCCTTATAACTGTAGCTATATTCTGACTGTTACAGTATTTACTGCTTAATATTTTTATATTTATTTGAATGAAAGTTTGCTAATGACAAAAATAATCAGTTTTTACAGGTTTTGAAATTTTTTTTGATACTTGTTGATATTGTGAATAATCTCAAGCAATCATCATCAAAATGCATATTACACACATCGAAACAAGTATCACAGACACAGTCCATTTGACTGACATATCGTATTGTCTGTAGTTCAACAATGCCTAGACACTCAATAACATGGTTTGATTGTGTTTGCATTGTTACTTTGCGCCAGGAAGGGCTATCAACAAGGGAAATGTCCAGGCATCTTGGGGTGAACCAAAGTGATGTTGTTCAGTCATGGAAGAGATACAGAGAGACAGGAACTGTCAATGATATGCCTCGTTCAAGCAGCCCAAGGGCTATTACTGCAGTGGAGGACTGCTACCTACGGATTGTGGCTCAGAGGAACCCTGAAAGCAGTGCCACCATGTTGAGTAATCCTTTTTATGCAGCCACAGGACATTGTGTTATGACTCAAACTGTGTGCAATAGGCTACTTGATGTGCAACTCACTCTCAACATCCGTGGTGAGATCCATCTTTGCAACCATGACACCACGCAGTGCAGTACGGATGGGCCCAACAACATACCAAATGGACTGCTCAGGATTGGCATCACGTTCTCTTCACTGATGAGTGTTGCATATGCCTTCAATTAGACAGTCGTCGGAGACATGTTTGGAGGCAACCTGGTCAGGCTGAATGCCTTAGACACACTGTCCAGCAAGTGCAGCAAGGTGGAGGTTCCCTGCTGTTTTGGGGTGGCATTATGTGGGGCTGACAGATGAAGTTGGTGGTCATGGAACGCGCTGTAATGGCTGTATGATACGTGAATGCCATCCTCTGACCAGTAGTGGAACCATATCAGCAGCATATTGCCGAGGCATTCATCTTCATGGACTGACAATTTGCGCCCCCATCATGCACATCTTGTGAATGACTTTTGTCAGGATAACAAAATCACTCAACTAGAGTGGCCAGCCTGTTCTCCAGACATGAACCCTATCTAAAATGCCTGGGATAGATTTAAAAATACTGTTTATGGACGACATGACCTACCAAACATGCTGAGGGATCTACACCAAATCACCATTGAGGAGTGAGACCATCTGGACCAACAGTGCAAATGTCAGTTTTTTCAGAAACAAGTAGAATACCTTAGACACTTGCTCAGCAAAGAAGGGATATAACCTACTGACTGCATTGTCATAGCTATTGACACCCTAGAAAGTTACAGGAGCTGCAGGGTTGTATGAGGAAAATGAATTATTATCCTAAGTTTCTTCCCACAAGTGGCTCATATTATGCCGCTGATAAACAAGTCATAGAAGAAAGGTATTCACTACAGGTGAACAACTGTCTGTGAGAATGCTTTTACACAGTTGAAGCACCTGCTGCAGCATCTGCTGCCTTTCACCCTTTTCCCCATCATGTCAACTGGTTTTAGCTGAAGATACCTCTCCATATGACTCTGGTGCTGTACAGTGCTGGACATAGGAATGATGACAGTACTGTGGGACTGACACCCATTCAAAAGAACTGCTCGCAGATGGAAAAAGAAGCTTTGATGATTATCTTTGCAATTAGGAAATTCCATGTTTAGCTATTTTAGACCAAGTTTACACTTATTACAGTCCATAGCCTGTTGGTAGTGCTCTTTGGCCCAAGTCCCTATTTTTGGAGCAATACAATGGCTCCAGCATTAGGTACTTTATCTCAGCTCTTACAATTAAACCAACCACAATGTAACACACAAATGTCGACACACTATCTACCTGCCTGTGGAACCAGACCTGGCCTTTAACTATAAGAAGATCTCATGGCTGCACATACACTCCTGGAAATGGAAAAAAGAACACATTGACACCGGTGTGTCAGACCCACCATACTTGCTCCGGACGCTGCGAGAGGGCTGTACAAGCAATGATCACACGCATGGCACAGCGGACACACCAGGAACTGCGGTGTTGGCCGTCGAATGGCGCTAGCTGCGCAGCATTTTTGCACCGCTGCCGTCAGTGTCAGCCAGTTTGCCATGGCATACGGAGCTCCATCGCAGTCTTTAACACTGGTAGCATGCCGCGACAGCGTGGACGTGAACCGTATGTGCAGTTGACGGACTTTGAGCGAGGGCGTATAGTGGGCATGCGGGAGGCCGGGTGGACGTACCGCCGAATTGCTCAACACATGGGGCGTGAGGTCTCCACAGTACATCGATGTTGTCGCCAGTGGTCGGCGGAAGGTGCACGTGCCCGTCGACCTGGGACCGGACCGCAGCGACGCACGGATGCACACCAAGACCGTAGGATCCTACGCAGTGCCGTAGGGGACCGCACTGCCACTTCCCAGCAAATTAGGGACACTGTAGCTCCTGGGGTATCGGCGAGGACCATTCGCAACCGTCTCCATGAAGCTGGGCTATGGTCCTGCACACCGTTAGGCCATCTTCCGCTCACGCCCCAACATCGTGCAGCCCGCCTCCAGTGGTGTCGCGACAGGTGTGAATGGAGGGACGAATGGAGACGTGTCGTCTTCAGCGATGAGAGTCGCTTCTGCCTTGGTGCCAATGATGGTCGTATGCGTGTTTGGCACCGTGCAGGTGAGCGCCACAATCAGGACTGCATACGACCGAGGCACACAGGGCCAACACCCGGCATCATGGTGTGGGGAGCGATCTCCTACACTGGCCGTACACCACTGGTGATCGTCGAGGGGACACTGAATAGTGCACGGTACATCCAAACCGTCATCAAACCCATCGTTCTACCATTCCTAGACCGGCAAGGGAACTTGCTGTTCCAACAGGACAATCCACGTCCGCATGTATCCCGTGCCACCCAACGTGCTCTAGAAGGTGTAAGTCAACTACCCTGGCCAGCAAGATCTCCGGATCTGTCCCCCATTGAGCATGTTTGGGACTGGATGAAGCGTCGTCTCACGCGGTCTGCATGTCCAGCACGAACGCTGGTCCAACTGAGGCGCCAGGTGGAAATGGCATGGCAAGCCGTTCCACAGGACTACATCCAGCATCTCTACGATCGTCTCCATGGGAGAATAGCAGCCTGCATTGCTGCGAAAGGTGGATATACACTGTACTAGTGCCGACATTGTGCATGCTCTGTTGCCTGTGTCTATGTGCCTGTGGTTCTGTCAGTGTGATCATGTGATGTATCTGACCCCCGGAATGTGTCAATAAAGTTTCCCCTTCCTGGGACAATGAATTCACGGTGTTCTTATTTCAATTTCCAGGAGTGTAGATGTGGAATGATGACATGTCTGGGTTGGGTTTTCCATTATGTCTGCTCAGATCAGTGCTGTGACCCTATATTAGACCTTGTCATGCACTATATGCTCCATGAATGGCCTTCATATTTTCCCAAGAGTGCCAGTCTGGACCTCCAGGACCAGAATCACCTCTCTCACTGTTTCTCGTCATCACTGATGTTCTCCTGCTCAACACTGATGCAGATGCTGTGACATCATCCTGGCCATCCAGTGTAGCCTCAAGTTTAACTACTCCTTCATTACAGGCACTGTGGTATGTCACAAATGAAGGGTCTCATGTGTCAACATGCATACTGGCCAGGACTGAACAAGGATGTGGAAGCCATGGCATTCAGTTGTTTTGATGGCACTCAGCACATTGCTACTCCAGCCCAATATTTTGTCCCTCAGCCCATCCCCCATCCCCAATGGGACCACATTAATTTGAATTTTGCAGTCCTCTTTCTGGATTCCAAGTGGCTCACTGTCATACATGCCTACTCTAACTGCTCATACATTGTCCGCATGGTATCCACCATAGCAGATGCCACAATTATTGTGATCACTTAGATTATCATCATCAAAAGACTTCCCTGCACCACTGTGACAGACAATGGTCCTCAATTAATGGTGACAGCCTTCAGCCAATTCTGCATTTCAAATGGCATCAAATACCTCTATAGTCTGCTGTTTCACCCAACCTCCAATGGTGTGGCAGAGCATATGGTGTGAGCATTAAACAGCAAACTCATGACATTTCTGAGCATGTATAGGACCACTCCCCATTCATGACTGTAGCCCAGCAGAGTTCCTCTGTGGATGGGAACTGAATACTCTCCTCTGTCTCCTAGACCTACAGCCACAGGATCTCTGTATCTGGGCACAGCAGTGCAGGCACACTCAAATGAGGTAAATGTTGCATGAATGCTGGCTATGATGGTTACCAACTATTGGCAACGCCTCATGATGGTTGGCACTTTGAGGGATTTGGAGCACTGTCATACAACCAAGTCCATCCAGCCCTATCAACTGCACCTCCATGGATGGAAACACGAAAGTCGAGGCCTCACTGCAGCCACTGTACCCTCATCTGATGTCACCCATGTTGCTGCAACCCATCACTGCCGGACATCTCCAGCTCCTCCCATCTGCCAGAGGGCTTCAGTGCTGGAACACCAATTGTGCCACATGTTCACAGCATTTGCCAAGTCATTTCATCCCCTACATGACCATTTCAGGAGGGAGCTATCTGGTATCCTGACCCAGGGATTTTGAAAGCCCTCCAGAGGGCATGAACTTTAATGACAGCTAGTCAAATGCAATGCTACATCTGCAAGCAGTGATACTGCCATTGCAGCACTGGCCACAGAATCATGCAAACAGCTGGCCTATCAGTGCTTGCAGTCACTCTTTAAAGCTAGCACTGCAGTTCTGTCTTCAGCTGTGATCTTGCTATGGTCTTGTATCGTCAACACTACACATCATTGTTTTGCTCATAGGATTTGCCACACTTTTGTTTTTCATTCTTGGATGCTCATTTGGACTTTTTATTCAGTGTACTGTCTCCATTGTCCATCTTCCTCATGTCGTTTCCCTCCTGTTCACACTTGGTAACTTCCTAATGATGGTTGTGGCCAGTGGGCCAGCTTCTGTGGGTTCTTGAGTCATTTCTTGTGTTGTCATATTCTGGTCACCATGGTAACTAAAGAAGCAGGAATGGAAATCAGCTTAAGAGAAAGTGACATAATGAAAACTAGTAGAAAAACAAAAATGTTGAAACATGTAAGTTGTAATGAAAACATTACTAAAGAGGCAGATACTAGGGTAGAAGCTAACCAGGAAAGGGAACAGTCAAGGAAAATATTTTGGACAGGATAGAAAAGTGTTCAAAATTTTATTATTGTGTATCAGACTTAATCATGAATTGGAAAATACCTGCCAAAACAAAGAGCATGATATGTCAGTCATATTATCTGCCAATTTTGACCTATGGCTCAAGGTGTTGGACCTAGATGAAGAAAGAGCAGAGTAGAATACAAGCAACAAAGATGCACTTTCTGTGGGGATCCTGGGTAAGAGGAGAAATGATAGGATAAGAAATGAAACAATACAAAATACACTTCAGATCAGTCCCCTAAAGGAATCTATGGGGAGAAATAGGGTGAAATGACTTGGCCTTATTAAAAGATGGACAAAGAAAGACTATAAAAAAGAGCTACTGAATGGACAGAATATGAAAGAAGACCAATTAGAAGACCACAATCAAAATGGGGAGACCAGATGAAAGATGATGTGAATCAGATGGGACTACAATGAGAGGAAATTCTGAACAGTAGAGTGTGGGAAAAAGAGAAGATTTGAAGAAGCTTAGCAAACACCTTGCATAAGGAGAAACATTTCAGAAAGAAGAAGAAGAAAAGAAGAAGTCACTGAGTGCCATTGAAGGAGAACAGAGGGATGAGACAAAATTTTATATCACAAAGCAGGAGCATGTGTGAATGTGTCTTGTGCAGACTGAGCTGGGGCAACCTGGAGCAGAAACAGCCCCTTGGATGGCTTCCCATGACTTTCATGTTAACAGCCTCCACTAGCCTCATAAGGAGATTTCAGTCATATGCTCTTGCCCTGGTTTTCCTTCATGAGTATAACCTGTTAGCACCATACCATGATACCCACCCAGTGTTGGTAGGCTCTTCACCTTCTTTTGCTGTGCTGAATTCATATGTTTCCTTGGTTTGCTTTGCTCCTTTTCTTGAGATTGTAGTAGTACATGCAGTATTCATCCAAGGTGACGAGGCAGCTAAAGAAATCATCTAGATTGGCCTGACACAGCTGCAACATTTTCATACTGCATCAAGTTGGCAAGCTTTTTCAATGTGTGTGAGCAGCCACAGAAACCTGTGGGCAGCAATTTTTGACATATACAAAATGTCAAGTAAGAGGCTAAAAACTGATCCATGACTGAGTTCTGATATGCTGTCTCTGAACACCAGGGCCTCAACTCCTCTTGCAGTTCCCAGTTCTTCACAGACAGATGGCCAGCAACTTTTTTATTTGTTAATTAGTCTTGTTCATCCCACTGGAAGCATCTGTGTCACTTCATATACTTCCATCCTCTCAACATGGATTGCTGCAGAAAATGACTTGTCACGAGATACTCCATTGTGGCAATGGGCTGCACTATTTTGTTTTGGTTTCTCTAGTGGCATGTTATGGTGCTGCTGTGGAAGATTTCAGTGTGTATTTGGACTACAGTCATGTGCTTGGAAGCTTACAAAAAATTAATTGCATAAATTACTTTAGAAGGGATAATTAAAACTTTATGATTATCCCTCAGATAACTTGTAATCATATGATTTGGAGCTCTCCAATGTCATCAGTTTCTCAACACTATTGGCACTTATGCCCATTAAATATCACAAAATCAATTTAATGCTCAAAGAAGCTAATAGGCAACATAACAATACCTTTGAATCTTCAAGACATGTCATATATCTTCAATGCTTGGATTCACATACCAGCTATAGGAAGAAGAAGAAGAAAAGTTATTTTGTTCACACTGAATGGTTGTTTCTTGAGGTAAACATAAATTTATAGTTTTCGAAAAGTATCCTGTTTTGAGGTCAGCCACTTTGGCCAACATTTCTCCATTCTTGTGATTCTAAGCAGCACTAATGTTCTGTAAAAAAAACGAACTCAAAATTGCAATGACAGTTCTAAGACACAAATTGAGTAAAATAGACAATCAAAAGGTGATTGTGATAGTCATACCACATAGGCATGTCCTTACAAGATCTTCTGTTATAAACAAAGAGATCCAAAAGGCCAACTTGACATACAGACAGATCTGCCAGTCCAATCCAAATGCTTCTTTCCTCAGCATAGATGACCTGGAAACAAAACACTTAATAGCACATGGCATGAATTTGAATTAAAGAGGCAAATCATTACTCAGTCAGAGATTAAAGTGTTCCTGGAAAGTATTCGTCATAGAAAAGAGAACTGTGACACTGTTGCATTACCATCAGAAAAATGGCATGCAAAGTGTTGTACACAGCAGGGTCATCAAAGGGTGGCACAATCCTTTGTTACCAGCTGATCCAGAGGATGAGGGAACTGTCACTGCATATCCATCTGCACTCACAACAACTACAATAGCAGCTGAGCACACTAAAGATCTACCAGCAGAAGATGATAAAACAACTGTAATCCTCTTCACTCACAGCAACAATAGCAGTAGGAGACACAGAAACACCACCAAAAGAAAAAGAGAAAACAACTGCAGGTCAAATATGTAGTGTGAAAATTAGGCAAAAAATAGTACCACCATCCCATTTGAAGTATTTTTTATGTCAGGCATGAAGAGGAAGAAACCACTATAATAAGTAGAACTAAATGTTTCACAGTATTTCATCAAAATATACAACCCATAAAGAATAAAGTTCAGCAACTAGCATTAGAATTGCAAAACTGGACTGCACCATTGTATGTATCACTGAACACTGGTGTAAGGAAGATGAAATTGTATATTCTGCATTAACATAATATGATCTGGCCTGTTCCTATAGCAGAAATTTCATGAAAGGCAGGGGTTCATGTATTTATGTGAATAAAGGTATTACATTTAAAATCAGAAAGAACCTTGTAGCATTAAGTGAAGACAAACATTTTGAATTATCTGCAGATGAAATATCAGAAAAGAGCATGTCAAAAAAATTAATTGTATTTTGTTTCAGTAGGTCTCGTAGTGGTACCGGTACTATGGACACATTTTATCAAAACTCAGTCAGATCTTGGACAAGATCTCCAGTCCAAAAGTTAACATTCTCATATGTGGGTATTTAAATATCAATACAGTGAAATTATATGACATTAGTAGTACATACTCCAATATGCTCTGCAGCTGTGGCATAACGTCACTCATAAACTGTGCCAGTAGAGTGACTAAACAGTCGTCCTCAATAAAAGACCTTATGGCAACAGGCATAGAAGAAAGAAAGCACTGCAGGTTACTTACTCAAAATCTGGGCCTATCAGATCATCTCTGTCATATATTACAAGCAAATATTTATGTAAAAAAGTCTGCTGAACTGAATGCACACAAAAGGGTCTTCTCAGAACAAAACCTATGTCAGTTCTCATTCCAGCTACAGTATAAAAGGTGGAAGGAAGTGTATGCAGAAACGAATGTAAACAAAGAGTTTAATAAGTTCAGAACAATATATAAACTAAAATTTGAGGAAGCATTCCCCAAAACATGCCATTCCATTGGAACTTCCAAAAAAAGTATATTGTGACCAGAGGTATCAAGAAAATCATCTGAAACTCTAAAGTATCTCACATCCATCAAAAATAGCAAGACTGACCCAGCCTTTTCAAAATTTTATAGACATTATAGTAGATCTTATAGAAAGGTATTGGCATCCAGAAAAAAACTTAAAATTAATGAAAGCAAATAAAAAAGCAAAGAAATCTGGAACATAATCAAACAGTATACAGCAAATGTTGGACCAAAACACCTGGAAACACGGATTAAAAACAAAGTTGTTCACAAATGAACAAGCAAACTTTGTGATTGAATATTTCAGTGGCATTGCCAAGAAACTGCAAGAGAAATTTCCAGACACATATGCTCTACACCACCAGGACCAGCCACCACGCTCACTGGTGCTCTTTCCAACAACAGAGAATACACCAATTGTTGTTGTTGTTGTTGTGGTCTTCAGTCCTGAGACTGGTTTGATGCAGCTCTCCATGCTACTCTACCCTGTGCAAGCTCCTTCATTCCCAGTACCTACTGCAGCCTACATCCTTCTGAATCAGTTTAGTGTATTCATCTCTTGGTCTCCCTCTACGATTTTTACCCTCCACGCTGCCCTCCAGTACTAAATTGGTGATCCCTTGACGCCTCAGAATATGTCCTACCAACCGATCCCTTCTTCTAGTCAAGTTGTGCCACAAACTTCTCATCTCCCCAATCCTATTCAATACTTACTCATTAGTTATGTGATCTACCCATCTAATCTTCAGCATTCTTCTGTAGCACCACCTTTCACAAGCTTCTATTCTCTTCTTGTCTAAACTATTTATCGTGCATGTTTCACTTCCATACATGTGGGTATTTAAATATCAATACAGTGAAATTATATGACATTAGTAGTACATACTCCAATATGCTCTGCAGCTGTGGCATAACGTCACTCATAAACTGTGCCAGTAGAGTGACTAAACAGTCGTCCTCAATAAAAGACCTTATGGCAACAGGCATAGAAGAAAGAAAGCACTGCAGGTTACTTACTCAAAATCTGGGCCTATCAGATCATCTCTGTCATATATTACAAGCAAATATTTATGTAAAAAAGTCTGCTGAACTGAATGCACACAAAAGGGTCTTCTCAGAACAAAACCTATGTCAGTTCTCATTCCAGCTACAGTATAAAAGGTGGAAGGAAGTGTATGCAGAAACGAATGTAAACAAAGAGTTTAATAAGTTCAGAACAATATATAAACTAAAATTTGAGGAAGCATTCCCCAAAACATGCCATTCCATTGGAACTTCCAAAAAAAGTATATTGTGACCAGAGGTATCAAGAAAATCATCTGAAACTCTAAAGTATCTCACATCCATCAAAAATAGCAAGACTGACGCAGCCTTTTCAAAATTTTGTAAACATTATAGTAGATCTTATAGAAAGGTGTTGGCATCCAGAAAAAAACTTAAAATTAATGAAAGCAAATAAAAAAGCAAAGAAATCTGGAACATAATCAAACAGTATACAGCAAATGTTGGACCAAAACACCTGGAAACACGGATTAAAAACAAAGTTGTTCACAAATGAACAAGCAAACTTTGTGATCGAATATTTCAGTGGCATTGCCAAGAAACTGCAAGAGAAATTTCCAGACACATATGCTCTACACCACCAGGACCAGCCACCACGCTCACTGGTGCTCTTTCCAACAACAGAGAAACAGATGGCACTGGTAATACACCAATTGTTGTTGTTGTTGTTGTGGTCTTCAGTCCTGAGACTGGTTTGATGCAGCTCTCCATGCTACTCTACCCTGTGCAAGCTTCTTCATCTCCCAGTACCTGCTGCAGCCTACATCCTTCTGAATCAGTTTAGTGTATTCATCTCTTGGTCTCCCTCTACGATTTTTACCCTCCACGCTGCCCTCCAGTACTAAATTGGTGATCCCTTGATGCCTCAGAATATGTCCTACCAACCGATCCCTTCTTCTAGTCAAGTTGTGCCACAAACTTCTCTTCTCCCCAATCCTATTCAATACTTACTCATTAGTTATGTGATCTACCCATCTAATCTTCAGCATTCTTCTGTAGCACCACCTTTCACAAGCTTCTATTCTCTTCTTGTCTAAACTATTTATCGTGCATGTTTCACTTCCATACATGGCTACGCTCCATACAAATACTTTCAGAAATGACTTCCCAACACTTAAATCTATACTTGATGTTAACAAATTTCTCTTCTTCAGAAACACTTTCCTTGCCATTGCCAGTCTACATTTTATATCCTCTCTACTTCGACCATCATCAGTTATTTTGCTCCCCAAATAGCAAAACTCCTTTACTACTTTAAGTGTCTCATTTCCTAATCTAATTCCCTCAGCATCACCCGACTTAATTCCACTACGTTCCATTATCCTCATTTTGCTTTCATTGATGTTCATCTTATACCCTCCTTTCAACACGCTATCCATTCCATTCAACTGCTCTTCCAAGTCCTTTGCTGTCTCTGATAGAATTACAATGTCATCGGCAAACCTCAAAGTTTTTATTTCTTCTCCATGGATTTTAATACCTACTCTGAATTTTTCTTTTGTTTCCTTCACTGCTTGCTCAATATACAGATTGAATAACATCGGGGAGAGACTACAACCCTGTCTCACTCCCTTCCCAACCTCTGCTTCCCTTCCATGCCCCTCGACTCTTATAACTGCCATCAGCTTTCTGTACAAATTGTAAAAAGCCTTTCGCTCCCTGTATTTTACCCCTGCCATCTTCAGAATTTGAAAGAGAGTATTCCAGTCAACATTGTCAAAAGCTTTCTCTAAGTCTACAAATGCTAGAAACGTAGGTTTGCCTTTCCTTAATCTAGCTTCTAAGATAAGTCGTAGGGTCAGTATAGCCTCATGTGTTCCAACATTTCTACGAAATCCAAAGTGATCTTCCCCGAGGTCGGCTTCTACTAGTTTTTCCATTCGTCTGTAAAGAATCCACATTAGTATTTTGCAGCCGTGACTTATTAAACTGATTGTTCGGTAATTTTCACATTTCCCAACACCTGCTTTCTTTGGGATTGGAATTATTATATTCTTCTTGAAGTCTGAGAGTATTTTGCCTGTTTCATACATCTTGCTCACCAGATGGTAGAGTTTCGTCAAGACTAGCTCTCCCAAGGATGTCAGTAGTTCTAATGGCATGTTGTCTACTCCCGGGGCCTTGTTCCGACTCAGGTCTTTCAGTGCTCTGTCAAACTCTTCACACAGTATTGTATCTCTCATCTCATCTTCATCTACATCCTCTTCCATTTCCATAATATTGTCCTCAAGTACATCGCCCTTGTATAGACCCTCTATATACTCCTTCCATCTTTCTGCTTTCCCTTCTTTGCTTACAACTGGGTTTCCATCTGAGCTTTTGATATTCATACAAGTGGATCTCTTTTCTCTTAAGGTCTCTTTAATTTTCCTGTAGGCTGTATCTATCTTACCCCTAGTGAGATAGGCTTCTGCATCCTTACATTTCTGCTCTAGCCATGCCTGCTTAGCCATTTTGCACTTCCTGTCGATCTCATTTTTAAGACGTTTGTATTCCTTTTTGCCTACTTCATTTACTGCATTTTTATATTTTCTCCTTTCATCAATTAAATTGCATTTTTATAATTTCTCCTTTTATCAATTAAATTCAGTATTTCTTCTGTCACCCAAGGATTTCTACTAGCCCTCGTCTTTTTACCTACTTGATCCCCTGCTGCCTTCACTACTTCATCCCTCAAAGCTACCCATTCTTCTTCTACTGTATTTCTTTCCCCCATTCCTGTCAATTGTTCCCTTATGCTCTCCCTGAATCTCTGTCCAACCTCTGGTTTAGTCAGTTTATCCAGGTCCCATCTCCATAAATTCCCACCTTTTTGCAGTTTCTTCAGCTTTAATATACAGTTGATAACCAATAGATTGTGGTCAGAGTCCACATCTGCCCCTGGAAATGTCTTACAATTTAAAACCTGGTTCCTAAATCTCTGTCTTACCATTATATCATCTATCTGATACCTTTTAGTATCTCCAGGGTTCTTCCATGTATACAACCTTCTTTCATGATTCTTAAACCAAGTGTTAGTTATGATTATGTTGTGCTCTGTGCAAAATTCTACCAGGCGCCTTCCTCTTTCATTTCTTAGCCCCAATCCATATCCACCTACTATGTTTCCTTCTCTCCCTTTTCCTACTGCCGAATTCCAGTCACCCATGACTACTAAATTTTCGTCTCCCTTCACAATCTGAATAATTTCTTTTATTTCATCATACATTTCTTCAATTTCTTCGTCATTAGCAGAGCTAGTTGGCATATAAACTTGTACTATTGTAGTAGGTGTGGGCTTCGTATCTATCTTGGCCACAATAATGCGTTCACTATGCTGTTTGTAGTAGCTTACCCGCATTCCTATTTTCCTATTCATTATTAAACCTACTCCTGCATTACCCCTATTTGATTTTGTGTTTATAACCCTGTAGTCACCTGACCAGAAGTCTTGTTCCTCCTTCCACTGAACTTCACTAATTCCCACTATATCTAACTTTAACCTATCCATTTCCCTTTTTAAATTTTCTAACCTACCTGCCCGATTAAGGGATCTGACATTCAACGCTCCGATCCGTAGAACGCCAGTTTTCTTTCTCCTGATAACGACATCCTCTTGAGTATTCCCTGCCCAGAGATCCGAATGGGGGACTATTTTACCCCTGGAATATTTTACCCAAGAGGACGCCATCATCATTTAACCATACAGTAAAGCTGCATGCCCTCGAGAAAAATTGCGGCCGTAGTTTCCCCTTGCTTTCAGCCGTTCACAGTACCAGCACAGCAAGGCCATTTTGGTTAGTGTTACAAGACCAGATCAGTCAATCATCCAGACTGTTGCCACTGCAGCTACTGAAAAGGCTGCTGCCCCTCTTCAGAAACCACACGTTTGTCTGGCCTCTCAACAGATACCCCTCTGTTGTGGTTGCACCCACGGTACGGCTATCTGTGTCGCTGAGGCACGCAAGCCTCCCCACCAACAGCAAGGTCCATAATTCATGGGGGGGGGGGGGGAGACTATGCACCAATTAAACAATATAAAAATGCACAGGGTTTGATGAGATCTTAGTAAGTGTCCTTAAGAAATGTATAAACAACATAAAACACCCTTGATAGTAATAATTAATGAATGTTTCAGATCTGGCTGCATTCCTGAATATATGAAACATGCAAAAGTAGTACCAATACTAAAAAAAAGGTGATCCATAAAATATAGAAAACCACAGACCAATTTCTTTATTATCTTGCATGTCCAAAACAATAGAAACCTTAATGAAAAATAGACCAATGAAGTACTTGAGTAAATACAATCTTTTATGCAATGAACAATTCAGTTTCAGGCAAACAAGAATAATGCAGTCAGCTACAGCACAGTTAACTTAAGTTGTACTCAAAGCACTAGACAAGAGTGAGAATGCAATAGGCATTTTCTTTTTTGGATCCATCAAAGTCATTTGACATGGCTGAACACAGGAGTTTACTATGCAAATCAGAAATATTAGTAATAATGTGTATGGCACGGAATTGGTTTAACGCAAATATGACTGACTGGGTGCAAAGAGTTGAAATCTCACATATTTCTAAAAGACTACTTGTAAAACGCAAATCAGACCCGAAATATATTAGTATAGGTGTCCCCCAGGGAAGTGCACTGGCTCCAATCCTCTTCCTTATATACATAAATGATTTCCCACAGAGTATCAGGTACAGAAAAAAAATACTATTTGCTGATGACCATAGTGATTACAGATAAAAATTCAATTCAGTTAGCAAAAAAAGCCAATGACATCCACAACTGGTCTCTAAGGAATGGAGTAACTTCAAATGTGAATAAGACAAAACAGATAAATTTCAGACTAAATAAAAAACCCAATGATACTATATTAAAAGTAAATAATAATGAACTAGATTGTGTAACTGATACCACGTTCTTGAATGTAGGTTGTCAGCTGAAATGGACAGAACATGTGTGAATTTTGGAAAAGAAGTTATCCTCAGCATGTTATGCCCTGGGAAGGCTTGCAACTGTGTGCAGCATTTCATGCCTCAAAGTAGCCCACTTTGGATATATACATTCAGTCCTCAGTTATAGGCTAATGTTTTGGGGAATAAGTGCTGGGAATATACAGACTGCATTCAAGATACAGAAAAGAGGTGTATGAATGGTAGCCAATAGCTGTAATAGAGCACACAGTAAAGATTTATTCAAAAAGCTAGAAATTCTGACAGTTCAACCTGAATGCATCTATCAAAACATTATGTACATAAGAAAAAATCTTAATCTGCACACCAAAAACGGTACAATACAGGGCCATGGAACCAAACCCAGACAGTATTTACATCCAAACAGAAGAAACAAATCATAAACTCAAAATAGGGTATTATATTACGGAATAATATTGTACAATAGACTGCCACAAGAAATAAAAGATTCAAATGACCCATGTACCTTTAGCCAAAGTGTGAAAAAATATTTGCCACATAGTAGCTACTACTCTGCAAATGAAAATTTAATAATTTTTAAACTGTAGCTTAATGTTCATAAACAGTGCACTATGTAGCAATTCTGTGATATTATTAGAAAAGTAGAACTAACTAAAATACTGTAAGGGGAATGTTTATATTAATAAGAAGTATTGAACAAACATTTGATGGCATCCATACAATGTATATTGTTCTATGGATGAAAAAAAAATCAATCAGTGAATTGATTCTATCCATTGACCACAATTCTGGAAGACCTGCAAAATATCCATTTAAAGCTGACATCACACCAATATTCCACTCCAAATGTGTTTCAGCAACAAATTATGTCAGATGTGGGAATATCTGGAAGCCAAAGAATGCCAAATCTGATAAACAGGATGGATGTTTCAACAATTTTTACCCATTGCCAAAGCACATTTCTGGGCAAGTGTATTTCCTGACAAACTAAAAAAAATTACTGACCTCTGTGCATCCATCTGGTGTAGGTGTCTTGTGTAGCATTGATTTCACCTTTTCTTTGATTTCCAACTGTCCTCTTCCTTTCTTTTTTTTCCTATCTCTGCTTGTAAAGTGACAGATCCCTGTCTCACCTCCAGTTACAGATTAGTACACATAATCAGATGAATTCTTGAAGTTCATCCTTCATGTAAAATGTCAATTACTGCATACTTCCTTCAGCTGTGCCTACAGTGTCAGCTGCCTCATAGTCCTTAATCACTACTTGTCCAGCAGCATGTCATGCAGTTTCTCAGCTTTTCATCTGTGGTTGCAGTTTTAAGACACGCTACATATGAATAATCTACAAACAGAAAAAAATTCTTTTTAAGATTAAAGAAGGTTAAATACTTTGTGAAATGATTTGTTTAAAAGGAAGAAATAAAAATAGACTAGAGAAACATTTGATGGATCTTTGAATGATGCTTAAAATCACCTTCAGTAAATGAGATGCTGGTTTAGAATTTAAAATTCAATGTTTAATTAGAGTCCTAGAATTTTAAAGGGTACTAAGGGAAATTTGTCTGGTGGTTTATGTAGCCTGTGCAGCCTGCTGTATGTGGCTTTGATGCATTTAAATCATATGTTTACAAAGGTGTAAAGAAGTAACAACAATTTCAATCTCAAAAATTTTTCAGCAAAGAATCCTTCAAATATTAGGAAAAAGAATTTGCATTCCCAATTGGCACCTCATTTTCTGTAGATGATTTTGAAACTCATTCAAATATGCACCAAATGTTTTTCTAACTTATTTTATTACATTATTCTCAGACAAATCACTTCACAAAATAGTTTCTTTCTTTCCTTTTTTTAAAAACTTTTTTTTCATGTTTTGCTAAGAAATCTGTTCTTGAACTGCATTAAATGTAATACTTGATTTGAAATAGGCCATTTTATAAATCAAATATCACACCAATCCAATTTACTGAGTGCAAAATAGCTACACCTCGAAGAGCTGAACATTTTGACACCTCATTTGCTTTCACAGTATCTTCCATTCAAAAGTGTTCTGAATTCAGTACTTGATTAAAAGGAAGCTATTTTTACAGTTAAATATCACACAAATGTAACTTATAATGCATGAAACTGCTAAGCCTTGAAGAAATGAACTATTTGACACTTCATTTACACAGGCAACAATTGCTGCTTGTGAAATATTTCAGTGTTCACTCAAATTTTGCATAATTACCCTTATTTCTTTCATGCATTTTTTAAAATTTCAAACTAGTTGATACCCTATCTATTCAGTTCTCGCTGTTTGTTTGGTTATGGGCAAAAATCCATAGTGCAATTTTTCCTCAAACTTTTCTTAACAATCCAAATTACAGAGGGGTCCCAAAAAAATGTATTCACTGTTTAAAAGTCCATAACTTACAAACTAATTGACAGAGTTGTCTCATTTTTGGTGAAAGTGTAGCTTGAAGTCCAACTTAAAGATATCACTGTAGGTGTTCGAAATGGATACCATTAACATCCACACACAAACAATACCGCCGAACTACAGCATGAACTACTGACTACAACTTGTTCAGTTGGATATTTGCACATGAATGTATGATGGATTCTCAAAGTTCATCCAATGTGCCTGGCTTTTGTCGATAAACAACATCCTTTAGTGTTCCCCATGGGTAAAAGTCCAGAGGAGTTAGGTCTGGGGAATGTGGTGAATACTCCACAGCACCTCTACGTCCTATCCATCTTCCTGGTAGATTTTCGTTGAGATACGCCCTAACACAATTTTGGTAGTGGGTTGGGGCACCATCTTGTTGAAAGTAAACACTTCCATCTCCATACAAGTCTTGAATGGCAGGCAAAATGGATGTCTGAAGGTACACTTCACCAGTAACTGTGCTGTCAAAGAAGAATGGCCCAATCAAGCCCCGGTAAGACAACTCACACCACACATTTACTCCTGGCAAATTCAAGGCTTTGTCTACATGGGACATTCGGATTTTCGGCGGTCCAGTAGATGCAATAGTGGCAATGTACTGTACCACTGAGTTTGAACTATGGCTCGTCAGACCACACAATCTACTCTGCAAACTTTTCAGCGTTGCACACCGTATTAGTAAACCACTCGCAATACTCCATTCTACGATCTGGGTCGTCCTCGTTCATTACGTGTATCAATCATGGGAGGTAGCACTTCCACTTTGCTGTCTTCAAAATTCACCTCAATGACTCACTCCAGTTTCATGGGCACACTGTCTCACAGACTTCTGTGGTGAGTGAGTGAATCGTTGTAACACATGACGGGAGTTAGCTGGACTTGTTACTGTTACAGGTCGTCCAGATCGTTGTTTGTGTACTTCTTTAACACAGCCTTCAGCTTCAAATTTGTCTCAAATGCAATGAATCGTTAAACACGTCTGTGGCTCTGTTTGATTCTCACTTTGCCATTGCCATTGAACCTCATTAATGCTTTCATACTTAAAATACCATTTCAAAACTGACTTCATTTCATCAAATGTAAGCCTTGCGCCAGCCATGTTTACTTGAGTAACTAGGTGCAACTAGGAACAAAACACTGACTATCTGGCGACTGTCATCTGACAAAACAAAACAATGCAATACAACGCTTGTGTGGCGATTGCTGGAACTACAAACTATTACACTAGTTTGCCAGTTATGGAGTTTTAAACAGTGGATACATTTTTTTGGACCCCTCTGTATTTTCAAACAAATTAAATGTTCTTTTGCAAAACTAAATTTCATGCTGCACAATTTGGTATCTCATTTTTCCATTTATTACTCTTTGTTGCTCTATGAAAATTCAGACAAAAACCTTCTGTGTAGTTTACAGAGAGTCATGTTTTTGTTATACTCAAGCAATTGCCTAATAAAGCCACATCTGAATTGTCACCAATTCCTTAATCACAGGGAACAAAGAAGCAGACTCCTCTTAAAGCTTCATCAATTTTGGGTAAATTTCTGTCATCAGTAACTTGTCTGAAATTAAGATTTTTATGACAGCACAGTATTCCAGTTCATCTACTTGAAACACATGCAACATAAGTACCTCACGGAGTAATAGAAACAAAATTATCTCACCAATCAAGTGGACACAAGTTCTACATTATTGTGTAACATGTACCAACACATCGTAACAATAAATTTGTCAATACAAATGCATTTTTTGAGAAGCTGCGAAACTATATGTCTTTATTAATACCAATAAACTAAAGTAAGAATGACAAGTTCACCAAGGAAACCCAGGTTTCAGGAAAACTTTCAAACAGACCCCCATATTATACACTCCTGGAAATTGAAATAAGAACACCGTGAATTCATTGTCCCAGTAAGGGGAAACTTTATTGACACGTTCCTGGGGTCAGATACATCACATGATCACACTGACAGAACCACAGGCACATAGACACAGGCAACAGAGCATGCACAATGTCGGCACTAGTACAGTGTATATCCACCTTTCGCAGCAATGCAGGCTGCTACTCTCCCATGGAGACGATCGTAGAGATGCTGGATGTAGTCCTGTGGAACGGCTTGCCATGCCATTTCCACCTGGCGCCTCAGTTGGACCAGCGTTCGTGCTGGACGTGCAGACCGCGTGAGATGACGCTTCATCCAATCCCAAACATGCTCAATGGGGGACAGATCCGGAGATCTTGCTGGCCAGGGTAGTTTACTTACACCTTCTAGAGCACGTTGGGTGGCACGGGATACATGCGGACGTGCATTGTCCTGTTGGAACAGCAAGTTCCCCTGCCGGTCTAGGAATGGTAGAACGATGGGTTTGATGACGGTTTGGATGTACCGTGCACTATTCAATGTCCCCTCGACGATCACCAGTGGTGTACGGCCAGTGTAGGAGATCGCTCCCCACACCATGATGCCGGGTGTTGGCCCTGTGTGCCTCGGTCGTATGCAGTCCTGATTGTGGCGCTCACCTGCACGGCGCCAAACACGCATACGACCATCATTGGCACCAAGGCAGAAGCGACTCTCATCGCTGAAGACGACACGTCTCCATTCGTCCCTCCATTCACGCCTGTCGCGACACCACTGGAGGCGGGCTGCACGATGTTGGGGCGTGAGTGCAAGACGGCCTAACGGTGTGCGGGACCGTAGCCCAGCTTCATGGAGACGGTTGCGAATGGTCCTCGCCAATACCCCAGAAGCAACAGTGTCCCTAATTTGCTGGGAAGTGGCGGTGCGGTCCCCTACGGCACTGCGTAGGATCCTACGGTCTTGGCGTGCATCCGTGCGTCGCTGCGGTCCGGTCCCAGGTCGACGGGCACGTGCACCTTCCGCCGACCACTGGCGAAAACATCGATGTACTGTGGAGACCTCACGCCCCACGTGTTGAGCAATTCGGCGGTAAGTCCACTCGTCCTCTCACATGCCCACTATACGCCCTCGCTCAAAGTCCGTCAACTGCACATACGGTTCACGTCCACGCTGTCGCGGCATGCTACCAGTGTTAAAGACTGCGATGGAGCTCCGTATGCCACGGCAAACTGGCTGACACTGACGGCGGCGGTGCACAAATGCTGCGCAGCTAGCGCCATTCGACGGCCAACACCGCGGTTCCTGGTGTGTCCGCTGTGCCGTGCGTGTGATCATTGCTTGTACAGCCCTCTCGCAGTGTCCGGAGCAAGTATGGTGGGTCTGACACACCGGTGTCAATGTGTTCTTTTTTCCATTTCCAGGAGTGTAAAACAAAATGATTGTGACAGACCTTGACAAAGGAGGAAGTCTATAAACAGTGTGCAAAGTGAAAAATAAAGTTTCAACAGCTTTGGATGAACTGAAATTTGTCTGATTAAGGACTGCTGAGAGAGTCTAACATCACCAGTAGTTAACATTGTAAATCAATCATTCAATCAGGTTTGCTTTCATAAGTACTTAAAATATACTAAATGATTGCCTATCTTTAAAAAAAAGTGACAGTGAAAATGTAGAGAAGTGTGGGCCACTCCCACTACTATTGTGTTTTGCAAAAATAATGGGAACTATTTAAAAGATGGAATTTATGAGCTATTTCAATAAATAACATCCACTTTCCAATGAGCAAGTTTGGATCCCATTAGGGAAAGACACTGAACTGGCAACACTATACCTCACAAAACATGTCCTAAAAGCATTGGATAAATGGAACTGTTTGACAGTTATATTCCTTGGTTTTGTGTCACAAAATACTTTAAGTAAGTTAGATGAACTGAAAATAGTGGGGGCAGGGTGGAAAAATAGTTCCAATCATATACAGAAAATCTGAGTACAGCTGACTGAAAATAACATATATAAAGTACATCTAACTATATTGAAAATACTTCTGAGTGGTGGAAGAGGAAAGAAGAAAGTGGAGGGAATAGTGGACCAGAATGATGGAGGAGGATAGTCAAGGTTCGAAAAAGGCGTTATATGGGATGAAGAGGAAGAATGGTATGACAGATTATGCTTGAATGGTGAACAAAAGTGGACAAGATGTAAAGAATAAGGAGGAACTCAAGAATATGTGGAAGGAGTATTTTGAAAACTCCTGAATGCAAATGGAGACCCAGATGAGGACGAACAAGCCGAGGAGAAAAAAGAGGAGGAACAGCAAATGGAAAAAGACCTTACATGGAGAGAAGTGGAAGAGGCATTGGACAAGATGAAGGGAGGGAAGTCACCAGATCTGGATGAGCTAAGTGTAGAGATGGCGAGAGCAGCAGGAGAGGTGGGGATACAATAGCTATATCGAGTAATGAAAATTGTGTGGAGACAGAAGATGATCCCAGAAGACTGGAAGAAGGGAATAATTGTCCCAATCTTTAAGAAGGGAAATAGAAAAGAGTGCAAGAACTATCAGAGGATAACATTGATGAGTCATTGTGCAAAGATTTTTGAGAAAATTTTGGAAGCACCAATTCAGGAAAAATTAGATGGAAGAATGAGAGAAGAACAACATGGCTTCAGAACAGGAAGGTTTACAGTGGATCTAATTTTTTGCTGTAAGACAACTGCAGGAACAGCACTATGAATATGGAATATATCTACTAATGGCCTTCCTGGACATTGAAAAAGCATATGATAGTGTACGTAGAGGCAAAGTGTGGAACGCCCTGGAGAACAGAGGAGTAGCAAAACAGATTATTTGGAGGATAAGAGAAATATACCATGGAAGTGTGAGCTGTGTGAAAGTGGGAGGAGAGAGATCAGTTTGGATTTAACAGAGGAATGGCATGAGGCAGGGAAGAGCACTTTCACCATTACTCTTCATTGTAGTGATGGATGATGAGTACAGTAGCACAAGTAATTGGTGAAAGGAAGGTGAAAGCTATGGTGTTTGCAGATGATCTGATGATTGGGGGAATAAGGAGGAGGAAGTACAAGAGCAGTTGGACGTATGGTAATGAACAGTACAAGAATAAGTGATGAAATTTAGAATAAGTAAGGCTGAGATGATTATCACAACAAGAAAGAAGGAGAGAGGAGCAATGGGAAAAACAATTGGTAGGAAATGATTGAGGAGAGTGGAGAGTTTCAAGTACCTAGGAAGCCTGATACAGGAAAATGGAAAAAACGACAGCGAAATAAACGAGTGGGGGAGAAAAGCAAAAGCATTTTGGAAGAGTGTCAGAAGCCTGATATGGAGCAAGGATGTACCCCAAATCATTAAGAAGGTTATATACCAGTCATACTATGTCCCAATCCTAGCATATGCATCATAACCTGGGTTATGAAAGGAAGAGAGAAAAGCAAAGTACAAGCCAGTGAGATGAAATTCTTGAGAAACAGTATTGGAGTGACAAAGATAGACAGGTTAAGAAAGGAGAGGATCAGAGAGTTAATGAAAGTGGAACCATGAGGAGATAGAGAAATCAAGGCTGAGATGGTATGGACATGTTAAGAGAATGGAGGAGAAGAGGATAACTAGGAGGATACATCAGATAAAACTGGAAGGAAAGAGATCAAGGGGACGACCAAGAGACAGATGGGTGAAACGAGTCAAGGAATGCGTCCAGAAGAAGGGAGAAGACTGGACCAAGGTGAAGACGGAGAGCTGGTGGCAAGACAGAAGACAATGAAGAGGCCTATGTTCCACAAAGACCTGGCCAGAGGCCGGGAACTGTCCATGATGATGATGATGACTTCTGACCCTAATACAGGAGTGGCACAGTGTAGTCTGCTAGGTCCAGTTCTCTTCCTAATTTACTTTAATGACTTCCCGCAAAGCATCAGACATGGGCAAACAATATTGCATGGAAACGACTCTAATGTACTGGTCACTCACAAGTCACCACAAATGCTAAGAGAGAAAGCTGAAGAAACACTTAGCAGTGTATATAAGTGAGAGGCAAACAATAAAATCACACTTGATAGAAAGAAAATGAGCACTATGAGGTTCTTCATAAACAAAGAACCAGATTATAAGAACTGAAAATAAATAATGAATTCATAAAATGAGTGGAAAGCACAAAATTTCTTGGAATGCATGTTGACTATCAATATAGGTTGGAAGTAAATGTGAAAATACTTAATAATGGAATCACTACAGTAAGTTATGCACTCCAAATTTTACATAAAAAATACTGACTGCTGTATTAAAATTTATTTAGTACATGATTATGAAACTTGAAATAGCTATAATTTACATCTAGAGAGAAAAATAAAGCTAGAACTGAGCAAATTTTATTGTACCATGCTATCAAATCATATAGAAATTGACACAGTTTCTAAATGACATGGACACTACCTGCTCTTTCAGAACAGAACTACAAAAATATTCACAAAATAAATTTTTATATGATAACAAAGTATCAGAATTAAAAATGATTACTTTATCTAAGAAGTTCTGTGTTATCATATATATGGAAATAATAAGTATATCTAAAAACAAAGATGATGTGACTTACCAAACAAAAGTGCTGGCAGGTCGATAGACACACAAACAAACACAAACATACACACAAAATTCAAGCTTTCGCAACAAACGGTTGCTTCATCAGGAAAGAGGGAAGGAGAGGGAAAGACGAAAGGATGTGGGTTTTAAGGGAGGGGGTAAGGAGTCATTCCAATCCCGGGAGCGGAAAGACTTACCTTAGGGGGAAAAAAGGACAGGTATACACTCGCACACACACACATATACATCTGCACATACACAGACACAAGCAGACATTTGTAAAGGCAAAGAGTTTGGGCAGAGATGTCAGTCGAGGCGGGAGTACAGAGGCAAAGATGTTGTTAAAAGACAGGTGAGGTATGAACGGCGGCAAATTGAAAATAGCGGAGATTGAGACCTGGCGGATAACGTGAAGAGAGGATATACTGAAGGGCATGTTCCCATCTCCGGAGTTCTGACAGGGTGGTGTTAGTGGGAAGTATCCAGATAACCCGGACGGTGTAACACTGTGCCAAGATGTGCCGGCCAAGCACCAAGGTATGTTTAGCCACAGGGTGATCCTCATTACCAACAAACACTGTCTGCCTGTGTCCATTCATGCGAATGGACAGTTTGTTGCTGGTCATTCCCACATAGAAAGCTTCACAGTGTAGGCAGGTCAGTTGGTAAATCACGTGGGTGCTTTCACACGTGGCTCTGCCTTTGATCGTGTACACCTTCCGGGTTACAGGACTGGAGTAGGTGGTGGTGGGAGGGTGCATGGGACAGGTTTTACACCGGGGGCGGATACAAGGGTAGGGAGCCAGAGGGTAGGGAAGGTGGCTTGGGGATTTCATAGGGATGAACTAAGAGGTTACGAAGGTTAGGTGGACGGCGGAAAGACACTCTTGGTGGAGTGGGGAGGATTTCATGAAGGATGGATCTCATTTCAGGGCAGGATTTGAGGAAGTCGTATCCCTGCTGGAGAACCACATTCAGAGTCTGATCCAGTCCCAGAAAGTATCCTGTCACAAGTGGGGCACTTTTGGGGTTCTTCTGTGGGAGGTTCTGGGTTTGAGGAGATGAGGAGGTGGCTCTGGTTATTTTCTTCTGTACCAGGTCGGGAGGGTAGTTGCGGTATGCAAAAGCTGTTTTCAGGTTGTTGGTGTAATGGTTCAGGGATTCTGGACTGGAGCAGATTTGTTTGCCACGAAGACATAGGCTGTAGGGAAGGGACCATTTGATGTGGAATGGGTGGCAGCTGTCATAATGGAGGTACTGTTGCTTGTTGGTGGGTTTGATGTGGACGGACGTGTGAAGCTGGCCATTGGACAGGTGGATGTCAACGTCAAGGAAAGTGGCATGGGATTTGGAGTAGGACCAGGTGAACCTGATGGAACCAAAGGAGTTGAGGTTGGAGAGGAAATTCTGGAGTTCTTCTTCACTGTGAGTCCAGATCATGAAGATGTCATCAATAAATCTGTACCAAACTTTGGGTTGGCAGGCCTGGGTAACCAAGAAGGCTTCCTCTAAGTGACCCATGAATATGTTGGCGTACGAGGGGGCCATCCTGGTACCCATGGCTGTTCCCGTTAATTGTTGATATGTCTGGCCTTCGAAAGTGAAGAAGTTGTGGGTCAGGATGAAGCTGGCTAAGGTAATGAGGAAAGAGGTTTTAGGTAGGGTGGCAGGTGATCGGCGTGAAAGGAAATGCTCCATCGCAGCGAGGCCCTGGACGTGCGGAATATTTGTGTATAAGGAAGTGGCATCAATGGTTACAAGGATGGTTTCCGGGGGTAACAGACTGGGTAAGGATTCCAGGCGTTTGAGAAAGTGGTTGGTGTCTTTGATGAAGGATGGGAGACTGCATGTAATGGGATGAAGGTGTTGATCTACGTAGGCAGAGATACGTTCTGTGGGGGCTTGGTAACCAGCTACAATGGGACGGCCGGGATGATTGGGTTTGTGAATTTTAGGAAGAAGGTAGAAGGTAGGGGTGCGGGGTGTTGGTGGGGTCAGGAGGTTGATGGAGTCAGGTGAAAGGTTTTGTAGGGGGCCTAAGGTTCTGAGGATTCCTTGAAGCTCCGCCTGGACATCAGGAATGGGATTACCTTGGCAAACTTTGTATGTGGTGTTGTCTGAAAGCTGACACAGTCCCTCAGCCACATACTCCCGATGATCAAGTACCACGGTAGTGGAACCCTTGTCTGCCGGAAGAATGACGATGGATCGGTCAGCCTTCAGATCACGGATAGCCTGGGCTTCCGCAGTGGTGATGTTCGGAGTAGGATTAAGGTTTTTTAAGAAGGATTGAGAGGCAATGATGGAAGTCAGAAATTCCTGGAAAGTTTGGAGAGGGTGATTTTGAGGAAGAGGAGGTGGGTCCCGCTGTGACGGAGGACGGAACTGTTCCAGACAGGGTTCAATTTGGATAGTGTCTTGGGGAGTTGGATCATTAGGAGTAGGATTAGGATCATTTTTCTTCGTGGCAAAGTGATATTTCCAGCAGAGAGTACGAGTGTAGAACAGTAAATCTTTGACAAGGGCTGTTTGGTTGAATCTGGGAGTGGGGCTGAAGGTGAGGCCTTTGGATAGGACAGAGGTTTCGGATTGGGAGAGAGGTTTGGAGGAAAGGTTAACTACTGAATTAGGATGTTGTGGTTCCAGATTGTGTTGGTCGGAATTTTGAAGTTTTGGAGGGAGTGGAGCTGGAAGTGGGAGATTGAGTAGATGGGAGAGACTGGGTTTGTGTGCAATGAGAGGAGGTTGAGGTTTGCTGGAAAGGTTGTGAAGGGTGAGTGAGTTGCCTTTCCAGAGGTGGGAAACCAGGAGATTGGATAGTTTTTTGAGGTGGAGGGTGGCATGCTGTTCTAATTTACGGTTGGCCTGTAGGAGGATGCTCTGAACAGCCGGTGTGGATGTGGGAGAGGAAAGATTGAGGACTTTTATTAAGGATAGAAGTTAGCGGGTGTGTTCATCGGCTGAGTTGATGTGTAGGTGAAGGATTAGGTGGGTGAGGGCAACGGATTGTTCAGTTTGGAACTGGTATAGGGACTGATGGAAAGAAGGGTTACAGCCAGAGATGGGAACTTTAAGTGTGAGGCCTTTGGGGGTAATGCCAAATGTCAGAGAAGCCTGAGAAAATAAAATATGGGAGTGTAATCTGGCTAGGGCGAAGGCATGTTTGCGGAGGGAATGTAAATAAAACTTAATGGGGTCATTGTGGGGATGTCGTGAGGGTGACATGGTATTAGAAGGTGGAAAGTGCAACACGACGCTGAAATGAAAATGAAAATAAAAACATATCTCTGCCTACGTAGATCAACACCTTCAACCCATTACATGCAGTCTCCCATCCTTCATCAAAGACACCAACCACTTTATCAAACGCCTGGAATCCTTACCCAGTCTGTTACCCCCAGAAACCATCTTTGTAATCATTGATGCCCCTTCCTTATACACAAATATTCTGCACGTCCAGGGCCTCGCTGCGATGGAGCACTTCCTTTCACGCTGATCACCTGCCACCCTACCTAAAACCTCTTTCCTCATTACCTTAGCCAGCTTCATCCTGACCCACAACTTCTTCACTTTCGAAGGCCAGACATACCAACAATTAACGGGAACAGCCATGGGTACCAGGATGGCCCCCTTGTACGCCAACCTATTTATGGGTCACTTAGAGGAAGCCTTCTTGGTTACCCAGGCTTGCCAACCCAAAGTTTGGAACAGATTTATTGATGACATCTTCATGATCTGGACTCACAGTGAAGAAGAACTCCAGAATTTCCTCTCCAACCTCAACTCCTTTGGTTCCATCAGGTTCACCTGGTCCTACTCCAAATCCCATGCCACTTTCCTTGACGTTGACCTCCACCTGTCCAATGGCCAGCTTCACACGTCCGTCCACATCAAACACACCAACAAGCAACAGTACCTCCATTATGACAGCTGCCACCCATTCCACATCAAATGGTCCCTTCCCTACAGCCTACATCTTCGTGGCAAACAAATCTGCTCCAGTCCAGAATCCCTGAACCATTACACCAACAACCTGAAAACAGCTTTTGCATCCCGCAACTACCCTCCCGACCTGGTACAGAAGAAAATAACCAGAGCCACTTCCTCATCTCCTCAAACCCAGAACCTCCCACAGAAGAACCCCAAAAGTGCCCCACTTGTGACAGGATACTTTCTGGGACTGGATCAGACTCTGAATGTGGTTCTCCAGCAGGGATACGACTTCCTCAAATCCTGCCCTGAAATGAGATCCATCCTTCATGAAATCCTCCCCACTCCACCAAGAGTGTCTTTCCGCCGTCCACCTAACCTTCGTAACCTCTTAGTTCATCCCTATGAAATCCCCAAACCACCTTCCCTAGTGCACACGATCAAAGGCAGAGCCACGTGTGAAAGCACCCACGTGGTTTACCAACTGACCTGCCTACACTGTGAAGCTTTCTATGTGGGAATGACCAGCAACAAACTGTCCATTCACATGAATGGACACAGGCAGGCAGTGTTTGTTGGTAATAAGGATCACCCAGTGGCTAAACATGCCTTGGTGCATGGCCAGCACATCTTGGCACAGTGTTACACCGTCCGGGTTTTCTGGATACTTCCCACTAGCACCAACCTGTCAGAACTCCGGAGATGGGAACTTGCCCTTCAGTATATCCTCTCTTCTCGTTATCTGCCAGGTCTCAATCTCCGCTAATTTCAATTTGCCACCACTCATACCTCACCTGTCTTTCAACAACATCTTTGCCTCTGTACTCCCGCCTCGACTGACATCTCTGCCCAAACTCTTTGCCTTTACAAATGTCTGCTTGTGTCTGTGTATGTGCAGATGGATATGTGTGTGTGTGTGCAAGTGTATACCTGTCCTTTTTTGCCTCTATGTTAAGTCTTTCCACTCCCGGGATTGGAATGACTCCTTATGCTCTCCCTTAAAAGCCACATCCTTTCGTCTTTACCTCTGCTTCCCTCTTTCCTGATGAAGCAACCGTTTGTTGCGATAGCTTGAATTTTGTGTGTATGTTTGTGTTTGTTTGTGTGTCTATCGACCTGCCAGCACTTTCGTTTGGTAAGTCACATCATCTTTGTTTTTAGATATATTTTTCCCAAGTGGAATGTTTCCCTCCATCATTAATTTGAAATAATAAGTATTCGAGACAAAAAACAAATGTTTTTAGATTAAAAGAAAATTTGTTGTCAATTATTGTCTAAGAAATTATTTTTAAGCCGTTAATTTTTCAATGTTTTTGATGATGAAATGTTTACAGTGTCACTTGTTTCAAGAATTGAGAAAGAAATTAATCAGCCATCAATGGTGTCACATTTAGGATGAATTTTTATTCTGCAAAAACTAAGGTTCAAACAATTGCTCATAGATAATCAGCTTTGTCTCAGAAGCCACTAGTACATATAATTTACTGGTATTGCAAAATTATAGGAAAAAAGATTCTTACTAAGTTGTTCCATAGAGCCATTAGAATTTATAGTTAATAGTCATTCGTTAACCTATGATGAGTGACTATAATGTGTTTCTCTGAACCAGAGGTTTTGAAATATTGGTAATATCCTATTTCACTCTCCAACTAAGCATATACTTCTTTTCAAACTTCCTGATAAACTGAAAGTGTGTGCTGGATTTGATGTGAACCCTGAACTCTGCCGTTTATAGACAATGCTCTTACTGACTGAGTTATCCTGACAAGATCATGGTTGAACTGCCTGTTTGTGACAATATATCAGACTTCATTTTCCTTTTTTTCAGTTTATATAATAAATAAAAATAAATATCATTGGTACTGACCTGAAATGAAATATTTTAGTAATGTTTTCATTGTATTTATTGCTTACAAACAATGTCCGTTTTAATATTGATTCTTGACCTAAATATATCTAATGGTTTAGGAGACTTAACATGTATCAATTGCACTGTTGAATACATTTTGTGTAATATTTCCAGCCCCCTGTGGCCAAGCAACCATGGGATGGTGTAAGAGATGCTTTGGCAGCTGGCTCAATGTGTGTCCAATTGGATACTGGAGCTGATAGAGGACAGGAAGACTGCCTGTTTCTGAATGTATATACACCTGAGGTAAGAGTGTTAGGTCAGCTTCGGCAAAGTCTAATTATTTATCTTAAGGATTTTTGACAGTAAAGTCTACTGAATAAATTTAGATGAGGGTAACTGAATTGTTTATTTTGCCATGTGAACATATTTGAAGAACTACAGTTTACATTGATCTCTAACAACCAAATAAACAACATTTCAAGCTACTGGTTGCAGTTCTTTTGAGAGCTGTCACTCCAATAATAACACTTGAGTCCTAACAAAATTTACACTGGTGATGTGTAGCTACTTACAGTATGAAAGAGACACTACTGTAAGCACTTTGCCAATAACTGTGAGTAATATTCTGAAGAATATTTCTAAATAATTGAAGTGAATCATTAATGGTCACAACAAATTACATTTTTATTGCTGTCTTCTCCTTAACATGTTTTCTGATCACTACTTGGTTACAAAGAAACTGGGAATGAGACTCCATGTCTATGAAAATTATCATGGGTTCACCAACCATTTGTGGCAGATCATAATTTGCTTTTAGTTATCAATAATGTTATGATGTTGCAAATTCTGTAATTGGGGACACTAATCACAAATGAGGAAAGACTATTGCTTACCTGCTACTTATTGATTACTGACACATAGGCAATGTAATGGAAAATTATTTTGGTCATTTGTATGAGTTTTTGTGTGTATTCAGGTATGGAAAAATAATGTGTGTTTGCTTGAACTATAGATATGAAATTGCTTATTCTGAGGTCTGATGTGTATCTGTGTGCTACCCATCTACCAGTTGCAGAAGAAATTCTGTCTTTCCTCATTACTGGGTGAAACTTGATACTGACAGTAGTGAGATTTTTGGGGAAAATTTAAGTGTATACCAGGATGATAGACAAATGGAAAAAGGAGGAGGCGTATTAGTCGCAGTAGACAAGAAACTCAAATCCACTGAGATGGAAACTGAAGTTGCATGTGATACTGTTTGGGCAAGACTCAGTATCAGAGGTTAACATAAAATGATAATTGGATCATCCTATCACCCCCCCCCCCCCCTAAACTTAAGAGGTAACCTCAGTTCACTTGTATGTTAGATCCCTAATCGTACTGTAATCATCAGTGGAGACCTTAATCACCCAACCATCAATTAGGAAAACAATAGTTTTGTTACTGATGGATGTGATAAGACATCCTGGAAAACTTTACTAAATGCCTTCTCTGGAAACTACCTATAACAGATTCTTAGGAACTCCACTCATGATGGAAATATATTTGATCTTATAGCAACACCTCTTTGAGATGTCCACATCAAAACTGATATCAGTGACCATGGCACAGTTGTAGCAACAGTTATTACCAAAATACAAATGACAACTAAAACAAGCAGACAGATATATGTGTTCAGTACACCAGATAAAAAATCTGCAGTGTCATATGTCAGTGAGGAAATAGAAACTCTCAGCATAGGGCAGGAGCATCCAGAGAAATTCCTGCTCAAGTTTAAAAGGATAGTTGGAATGATATGTATCCAGTAGATTAGATTAGATTTAATTTCATTCCAATTGATCTGTAGTGAGGAGGTCCTCCAGGATGTAGAACATGTCAGAAAAACAATAATACATAACAAATTTATACAAGTAAAACAAATAAGCTAATGTACCTTCCATAGGTCCCAAGTGGAATGATCATCATTTATTTATTTATTAATGGTCACTATATGAAAGGATCATTTTACAACATTCATTTACTAAGATCACATTAATGACTGAATTTAAAATTTAAAAAAAAATATTTATAAGGTTATAAACATATAATAGAACTAATACAATACTTATTTACAATGAACACATTAGTGCACTGATGACAATAATCTCACACAACCAACCCACAGAACTATATCAAATATTTGGGAAACTGAACAAATACCTGCTGAGTGGAAATGTGCATTAATTCACCCTCTCCACAAAAAAGGTGCAAAAACCGATCCAAATAATTACAGGGGAATTTCACTGCTCTCTGTAATATACAAAATTCTTTCAAAGGCCCTGTTAAACAGTTTAGAAGAACAAGCAGACCAGTTAATAGGAGAGTATCAGGCAGGGTTCCGCAAAGGTTGATCGTGCATCGAACAGATATGGAACTTAAAAGCAATTCTGCAAATGAGAAGACGTAGAAATACTGTGGTGACTTTTGTTAATTTTAAAAAGGCTTACAATTCAATAGATAGACAAACATTATTTTACACTTAAGAGGAGTTCAGGATTGACAGGAAACAAACAGATACAACTTCCAAAATTAAATTCATGGGAGCAACATCAGAAGCATTTCATACCAATACTGGTGTTTGCCAAGGAAATGGAATTTCCCCCCTACTGTTTAACATGGCTCTGGAAAAAATTGTGAGGACATCAGAAAAGGAAATAAAAGGAATTCAGCTTGGCATTAAAAAAGAGCAGAGAATTGGGCTGAAGTATCTGGCTTTTGCGGATGATCTTGCCATTCTAACAAACAATAGAGAGGAAGCCAAACTAGCAATGGAAAAACTACACAAAATCTCACAGTAAACTGTTCTACAAATCTCCTACAAGAAAACACAGTACATGGAAAACAAACCTGTAGATAATCTCCCCGTTACTACTCAATATGGGAAAGTGGCACAAGTTGCCCACTTCAGATATCTGGGAGAGATAATCCAACCATCAGGACTGAACTCAATAGCTAATAAAGATAGAATCTCCAGATTACAAAAAGAATATAAGCTCACTTGGAATCATTATAATAAGAAATACATTTCTGTAAATGTGAAATTAAGGCATTACAACACAGTAGTCCTGCCAAAAGCACTTTATGCTGCAGAAACTACAGTGATTCATGGTCATATGAAGATCAGAGAGATTGAAAACCAGGAAAGAAAAATTCTGAGGAAAATATATGGACCAGTGTTTTGGGAAGGAATTTGGATGAAGAGGCCAACTAGAGAGATTTACAAAGATATAGAAACAATAACAGACACCATTAGAAAGAGAAGGATGAAATTTTATGGACATATCAGCAGGATGAATAAAATCATGCTCACAAGACAAATCTTTGAGATAGTAAACAAGAGCAAAAATAAGACAAAGTGGATCACTGAAGAAGAAGAAGACATTAAAGAACTGGGGAACACACAAGACAACATAAACAATAGAGAACAGTTTCGAAACATCATACAGAAACACACACTTAAACAAGAACATATGGAGAACAGAACAGGAAAAAGATGGTCGGAAGAGAGAACACAGTGAATGTATGAAGAGAATTTGGGAAGAATGAAGAAAGAAGAAGAAATCATGACAAGCTTTTTATGGCTGCTGACAAGTTATTGAAAATGTGTGTTCCTGAATAATGCACACCTTTTTGTGCAAGAGTAAGTGACTTTAAATTCTCATGAAGATTATTCGTATTTCTATTGATTCCATGAACTGAGCTGTTGGTTTGAAAAAAGTGGTATATTTTTAATGACAAATTGCATTGAAGAATAAATATATTGAGAAGCAGTAGTTAGTATCCCTAGTTCCCTAAACAGGCCTCTGCTGGATGTTCTTGAGTTCACACCACATATAACTCTTATTGCCCTTTTTTTGCCCAGAAAACTTTAGCTTGGGTTGATGAATTACACCAAAAAATAATCCCATATAACGTTATGGAGTAAAAGTATGGTAAGAATAGTATGGTAGCTTTTTCATTTTTTTATCCCCTATGTCTGACAGAATTGGCTTACAAATAGAGATTTGTTTAGATGCTTCAGCAGTTTCGTGGTGTGCTCCTCCCACTTGAATTTATTAACAAACTATAATCCCAAGAATTTAACACTGTCCACTTCTTCTATCTGCTTGTCATCCTATGTTAGGTATATACTCATGGGACACTCCTTGCAAGTTCTGAACTGCATGTAGTGTGTTTTTTCAAAGTTTAGTGACAAAGAATTGGCTAGGAGCAAGTGATTAATGTCCACAAATATTTTATTAGTTGATTTTTCTAAGATAACACTTGATTTGCTATTTATTGCAATGCTTGTATCATCAGCAACAGAACAGTTTGTAACAGGAAGAAACCCCTATGGTATACAGTCATTGTAAATAAACTTCTAATGAAACAGCAATTACTGTGTAATAGATGTAAAACAAAGTGTAGGGCTTTAGATAGAGAGACGCTGAATGAAACGTGTTTGGCTGTCAAGAGAGAAATACATGATGTCTTCAATGACTACTGTAGCAGAATATTGTCAAGTGGTCTTTCACAGAACACAAAGAAATTCTACTTGTATGTAAAGGCAGAAAGTGGCACCAAAGTTTGTATCCAGACTCTAATGAATGAAACAGGAACTGTAATTGAGGGTAGCAAAGTAAAAGCTGAAAGGCTTAATTCTGTTTTTAAATGTTCCTTTACAAAGGAAAACACAGGAGTATCATCCCAATATAATTCTCATACTATTGGAAAGATAAGTAATATATGTGTTAGTGTCAGTGGTGTTGAGAAACACCTGAAATCGTTAAAATTGAACAAAGCTCTAGGCCCCGATGCAATCCTTGTCAGAATCTATACTGAATTAGCCCCTTTTCTAACTATAATCTATCATTAGGGACAGGAAAAAATTGGTTTTACTTTATGGCCTAAATTTGTGTTATTTTTTGCACTTTTCAGTGTTATTAGTTGGTGTTATTTTCTGGCAAGCTTTTTATATTATCAGTTATCTATTTTTGTCATACTTAACCTTTTTCAATGCTATGTTGAAAATGGAACTATTCCTAAGATAGAATGGGCCAAACATGAGACAAGTGTAGAGAAAAATTATTTTAACAAAAAATTTTGACACAAGTAATTATTTAAAAACAAACACCAAAGGTAAAAATGAAAACGACGTTATGATGCAGATATTTTATCGATGACATGTTTCCTGCTTTTTCATGTTGTTCTTGTGCTGTGGAGACCACAGAAGCCGGTCTCCGCAGCTCAAGAATGATCTGAAGACTTGCAAGGAGTGTGAAACATGTCATCAATAAAGTATTTGCAACAGAGACTATTATTTAAATTTTTAACATTTGTATACTGTTGCCGTGCCTCGCCACAATGGTGTGGAGCGATACATGTATTTTAAATACTGGGAAAAAATTATTTATCAATGATGTATCCAGCAGATTAAAAAATATACAGAACTTCCCTTTTTCAAGTCCACAATCAATTTTTGACACTCGATAATTTTTCTCATTGACTTAAATATTTATGTTAAATGGTTGGCATTTCTTATGGAATAGCAGTAGTGAAACTTTTTTATTTTAATGTAAAGAAAAATCTCTGCCTTTGTAATGCTATTCTTAATAAATAAAATGTCTTGGCTGCATCCCCAGGAGATTTTACTATATGAATACCACCAAGAAAGTTTGCAGGTTAGATTTTAAGTATTCCTAAGTAACAAAATACTTATAAACATTTACAAAAGTTGTTTAACTTGGGTTAAAAATAAGACAAAATTTGATTTTCTTAATTTTTTTTTAATGTTCACTCTGATGTTGCTTGGAACCGGTTTATAGTATGTTTCAGTACACTTTTTGAGTTTTAAATTCCATTTTCCATCAGTAACACAGTCTTTTAATAGAAAAATGCTTTCTTTTAATGTAGTATCTTTTTTTTAACACACAGACACAAGCAGACACACAAGCAGACATGTCTGCTTGTGTCTGTATATGTGTGGATGGATATGTGTGTGTGTGCGAGTGTATACCCGTCCTTTTTTCCCCCTAAGGTAAGTCTTCCCGCTCCCGGGATTGGAATGACTCCTTACCCTCTCCCTTAAAACCCACATCCTTTCGTCTTTCCCTCTCCTTCCCTCTTTCCTGATGAGGCAACAGTTTGTTGCGAAAGCTTGAATTTTGTGTGTATGTTTGTGTGTCTGTCGACCTGCCAGCACTTTCATTTGGTAAGTCACATCATCTTTGTTTTTAGATATATATTTCCTACGTGGAATGTTTCCCTCTATTATAACTAACCAAATGAAAGTGCTGGCAGGTCGACAGACACACAAACAAACACAAACATACACACAAAATTCAAGCTTTCGCAACAAACTATTGCCTCATCAGGAAAGAAGGAAGGAGAGGGAAAGACGAAAGGATGTGGGTTTTAAGGGAGAGGGTAAGGAGTCATTCCAATCCCGGGAGCGGAAAGACTTACCTTAGGGGGAAAAAAGGACGGATATACACTCGCACACACACACACATATCCATCCACCTATGTGTGTGTGTGCGAGTGTATACCCGTCCTTTTTTCCCCCTAAGGTAAGTCTTTCCGCTCCCGGGATTGGAATGACTCCTTACCCTCTCCCTTAAAACCCACATCCTTTCATCTTTTCCTCTCCTTCCTTCTTTCCTGATGATGCAACAGTTTGTTGTGAAAGCTTGAATTTTGTGTGTATGTTTGTGTTTGTTTGTGTGTCTGTTGACCTGCCAGCACTTTCATTTGGTAAGTCACATCATCTTTGTTTTTAGATATATATTTCCTACGTGGAATGTTTCCCTCTATTATAACTAACCAAATGAAAGTGCTGGCAGGTCGACAGACACACAAACAAACACAAACATACACACAAAATTCAAGCTTTCGCAACAAACTATTGCCTCATCAGGAAAGAAGGAAGGAGAGGGAAAGACGAAAGGATGTGGGTTTTAAGGGAGAGGGTAAGGAGTCATTCCAATCCCGGGAGCGGAAAGACTTACCTTAGGGGGAAAAAAGGACGGATATACACTCGCACACACACACACATATCCATCCACCTATGTGTGTGTGTGCGAGTGTATACCCGTCCTTTTTTCCCCCTAAGGTAAGTCTTTCCGCTCCCGGGATTGGAATGACTCCTTACCCTCTCCCTTAAAACCCACATCCTTTCGTCTTTTCCTCTCCTTCCTTCTTTCCTGATGAGGCAACAGTTTGTTGTGAAAGCTTGAATTTTGTGTGTATGTTTGTGTTTGTTTGTGTGTCTGTTGACCTGCCAGCACTTTCATTTGGTAAGTCACATCACCTTTGCATTATTAATCATATTTAATAAACATTGGTGATGTGTTGTGTTTGTGATAGATTTTTATTGCACCATTGCTTTGAGACAGCACACTGTGGCACATACACTGCAAAAAAGAAAAAAAAAAAAAAAAAAAAAAAAAAAAAAAAATCGAAATTCATAGTGGTCGTTCGTACGCGCTCTCAAACATCAATAGTCAAAAGGCCACTAGTTATGTCACGACTGCAAAAAGTAGTGCTACAGTTGAACATAGAACATTTCAACATGAAATGTCATTAGATATACGACACTTCTTATGACGACACAAAGAAATTTTGTTGAAAAGCTCCAATTTTGCATTACTTCCTCAAAAACCGTCAAATTTGCATTACCTCCTTAAAAACAACTGAATTCACGTTATTTCCTTATAAACCACTAAATTCATGTTATTCATCGCGTTATCATTTAAACGAATTTTTCCTGTCTATAGTGATGTCATACATCCCGTCCGCACTACCTGTTCTGCTCTATCAGTTTGTTCATCTATCCATCTTCTGTGGTCTATTCTCACACTCCTTTTCACTTCCTTATCTGCTGCTCTTTAATCAGCTTGTGCCTGTGCTTTTTGTTGCCTGGTCCTGCTCTGATTTACTCTTCCCTTGGCCTGCTTTCTGTGGGTGATTTTCCTCCAGATATGTTCGGACATCCAATCTCTCCGCAGGTAATTTTTAAAGCCAAGTTGTCTCTCACTCACTTGCACAAAAGTATTTTTAACTTCTGTCCACATTTCCTCCATGTCCTTACCCTCAGCCATCTCCAGTTCCAGTGCCTGGAATCTATTCCGGAGTTCCAGCTGGAACCCCTCAGCTATCTGTGGATCTTTCAGTTTACCTACATCGAATCTTCTATTCCTTGGCTCAAATATCTTTCTGGAAGCCACAATCTTCATTCAGAAAGTGGCAGTAATACGATGCTGGTTGCTACTTGTGTCTGCTCCTCTTCTATTCCGCACATCTTCCAGGTGCTTCCTGAACTTCCTGGATACTGCGATGTGGTCAATTTGATTTTCTGTAATATGATCTGGGGATACCCATGTTATCTTATGACATCTCCAATGAGGAAACAAGGTCCCTCCTATTACAAGGTCATGGCTCATGCAGAAGTCACTAAATCTTTCCCCATTATCATTCATTTCACCCAAGCCATGGACCCCTATTATCTGTTCCGAACCCTCATTGTTATCTCCCACCTTGGCATTTATGTCTCCCGTAACAATGAGGATATCTTTCTTGCTCACTTTCCTTACAGTCTCTTGTAGCAGGTAATAGAACTCTTCCTTCTCCTCAGTCTCTGATGTCTCTGTGAGGGCATAGCATTGGATAAGCACCACGTTCTGGACGTTCGTCTTAAATCTGGTGGTCATGATCCTAATGGACACAGGTCTCCATTCTAGAAGGCTCTTCTTTGCTGCCTTGGTCAACAACAGGCCAACTCCATCCTGGTGTTCCTCTTCCTCTTCACATCCTGAATATAACAACATAATTCCATCTGATATATACATTTCACCTCACTCAATCCCAGGATATCAAGCTTATAGTTATTCATTTCCCTTGGCACTTGTTTCAGCTAGTTACTCTCCCTCAAGGTTCATATATTTCCAAAGCCAATTTTCATTTCCCTTTTATGCCAAAGATTGTTACCAGTTTATCCATCCTGTTTTGTATTCTTGTCTCGGTTTCAGTAATCAGGTTATTTAAGAAGGGCGAGTGATTGGCCCACCACTTCCGATTGCCTTGGTGAGCTGCCACCTTATCGCCCAGGCACTGACAATTTGCCAGATGTTCGGCATATGGGCTTAGCTATACATACATGGTTTAACCACCAGCATCAGTTATGTGGGGGAAATGGGAAGGAAAAGAAAAAGAATGGGCTAGGGATGGGAAAAGGGTAGGAGATAGGTTTTTGACAGGTCATCTCCATGTGCCTTCCATATATTTAACCTTCTTTAATGATTCTTGATCCAAGTGTTAGTAATGATCAAATTAACCTCTGTGCAGAATTCTAGCAGGCGCCTCTCTCTTTCCCTCCTTTCCTCCCAGTCAATAATCACCTATTATCTTTCATTCTCTTCCTTTTCCTATTATTGAATTCCAGTCCTCTGTCACATTTAAATTTTTGTTTTCCTTAACTATCTGAGTAGTTTCTTTTTCTCATCATACATTTATTCAATCTCTTCATTTTCTGCCAAGCTAGGTGGCATATAAATTTCTACTGCTGGGGTGGGTGTGGACTCAATGTCTATCTAGGCTTTGATAATGAATTCCCTATGCTGTTTGTCGAGGCTTATCTGTACTCCTATTTTCTTATTCATTACTGAGCCTACTGTTGAATTACCCCTGTTTCATTTTGTATTTATAATCTTGAATTCACCTAACCAGAGGTTCCATTCCTCCTGCTACTGAACTTCAGTAATTTACACAGTATCTAGCTACAACCTACCCATTCCCATTTTTAAATTTTCCATACTACCTACCTGATTAAGAGATCCAACGTTTGACACTCTGACCTGTAGAATGCCAGTTTTGTTTCTCGTGATGACAACATCCTTCTGAGTACATTCAGCCCAGAGATCCAAATGGAGAACTATCTTAGCTCCAGATATTTTACCCAGGAGGATGTTACTATCATTTTACCACACAGTAGAGATGCACGACCTCAGGAAAAATTATGGCTATAGTTTTCCTTTGCTTTCAGCTATTTGCAGTATCAGAAAGAGCAAGGCTATTTTGGTTGATGTTATAAGGCCAGATCAGTCAATCATCAAGACTGTTGCCCCTGGAACTTCTAAAAAGGCTGGCACCTCTCTTGTTTTTCTGGCCTCTCAACAGATACCTCTCCATTGTGGCTATACATCTCCGAGGCACACAAGCCACCCAAAGGTTCAAGGTGGATTAATACATATACAATTACAATTAAATAATTCACATAATCTCATGTAATTCCTTAATTAATTCTCATAATTTATTCCTCTCAATAACATGACTTCTTGTCATAAAATATGATTTAACTGTATAGTTAGTTTTCTAATATCATGGTTTGAAATGAAAGAAAATCTGAATAAAGATCTTTGTTTATAACATAATATCAAGCTTGACTACGCTAACTAAGTATACAACTGACTTTTACAATTGTTGGTGACTTTATACTGCACAAATTAGTTAGGAAAAAATGTGTATCCACATTTCGGAAGTATGCAGAATCTTGTACTGATGTAGCTATTAGAATGTCATATCACACATTTCATTATATCCAGTGTGGTTTGCCATATTGCTCCCTCCTCTGCCATTCACAGTACCTCTTGCATTCATGAGATTCTGCAAGTGTTCAACAGACAAAACAAATTGGTATATGAAAATATACGTGTGTAGAAAAACAACAGGAAGAAATATTATTTCAATAAACTCTATAAGGCAGTTGTGCTTCTGTGTATGTAACTTCTTACATGTGGTGTAGTACAACCAAAATAAAAAGTGTGAATTTTCAATTGCTGTATTACATAATACACTCACATACCTCCTCATTAGTTACATGATCTACCCATATAATCTTCAGAATTATTCTGTAACACTACATTTTAAAATCTTCTGTTCTCTTCTTGTCTAAACTGTTTACTGTACATGTTTCACATCCATACATGGCTACACTTTCTGACACTTGAATCAGTGTTAATAAATTTGCCTTCTTAAGAAACGATCTTCTTGACGTTGCCAGTTGCATTGTATAACCTCTCTACTTTGGCCATCATCAGTTATTTTGCTGCCCAAGTAGGGAAACTCGTCTTCTGTTTTAAGTGTCTTGTTTCCTAATCTAATTTCCTCAGCACCATTTGATTTAATTTGACTACATTCCATTATCCTTGTGCTGCTCTTATTGATATTCATCTTGTAGCCTCCTTTGAAGACAGTATCCATTTTGTTCATCTGCTCTTCAAAGTTCTTTACTGTCTCTGACACAATTACAATTCATTGGCGATCTTAAAGATTTTGTTTTTACCTAATCTTTAATACTTACTCAAAATTTTTCTTTGGTTTCTCGTACTGCTTGTTCAATGTACAGACTGAATAACATCAGGGACGGACTACAACCCTGTCACACTCCCTTCTGAACCATTGCTTCCCTTTCATTCCCCTCAACTCTAATAACTGGTGTCTGGTTTCTATACAAGTTGTAAATAGTCTTTTGCTCCCTGTATTTTATCTCTGCTACCTCCAGAATTTCAAAGGCATTATTCCAGTCAACATTGTCAGAAGCTTTCTGTAAGTCAAAAAATGCTTTAAAATTAGGTTTACCTTTTCTTAACCTATGTTCTAAGATAAGCTTTAGGGCCAGTATTGCATTGAGTGTTCCTACATCTCCAGAAATTTATAAATAGGCGTTAGTAATTTAGTAACCACACCAATCTTTAAACATGGAAACAGAAAAGATTGTAACAACTACAGAGGTATCTCTTTAATCAGTGTTGTGGGTAAAATCTTCTCAGGTATTGCTGAAAGGAAAGTGCGAGTATTAGTTGAGGACCAATTGGATGAAAATCAGTGTGGGTTTACACCTCTTAGAGGTTGTCAGGACCAGATCTTTAGCTTACGGCAAATAATGGAGAAGTCTTATGAGTGGAACAGGGAATTGTATCTATGCTTTATAGATCTAGAAAAGGCATATGACCGGGTTTCTAGGAGGAAGTTATTGTCTGTTCTACAAGATTATGGAATAGGAGGCAAACTTTTGCAAGCAATTAAAGGTCTTTACATGGATAGTCAGGCAGCAGTTAGAGTTGATGGTAAATTGAGTTCATGGTTCAGAGTAGTTTCAGGGGTAAGACAAGGCTGCAACCTGTCTCCACTGTTGTTCATATTATTTATGGATCATATGTTGAAAACATTAGACTGGCTGGGTGAGATTAAGATATGTGAACACAAAATAAGCAGTCTTGCATATGCGGATGACTTAGTTGTGATGGCAGATTCAATTGAAAGTTTGTAAAGTAATATTTCAGAGCTAGATCAGAAATGTAAGGACTATGGTATGAAGATTAGCATCTCCAAAACGAAAGTAATGTCAGTGGGAAAGAAATATAAACGGATTGAGTGCCAAATAGGAGGAACAAAGTTAGAACAGGTGGACGGTTTCAAGTACTTAGGATGCATATTCTCACAGGATGGCAACATAGTGAAAGAACTGGAAGCGAGGTGTGGCAAAGCTAATGCAGTGAGCGCTCAGCTACGATCTACTCTCTTCTGCAAGAAGGAAGTCAGTACCAAGACTAAGTTATCTGTGCACCGTTCGATCTTTCGACCAACTTTGTTGTATGGGAGCGAAAGCTGGGTGGATTCAGGTTACCTTATCAACAAGGTTGAGGTTACGGATATGAAAGTAGCTAGGATGATTGCAGGTACTAGTAGATAGGAACAATGGCAGGAGGGTGTCCACAATGAGGAAATCAAAGAAAAACTGGGAATGAACTCTATAGATGTAGCAGTCAGGGGGAACAGGCTTAGATGGTGGGGTCATGTTACACGCATGGGAGAAGCAAGGTTACCCAAGAGACTCATGGATTCAGCAGTAGAGGGTAGGAGGAGTTGAGGCAGACCGAGGAGAAGGTACCTGGATTCGGTTAAGAATGATTTTGAAGTAATAGGCTTAACATCAGAAGAGGCACCAATGTTAGCACTGAATAGGGGATCATGGAGGAACTGTATAAGGGGGGCTATGCTCCAGACTGAACGCTGAAAGGCATAATCAGTCTTAAATGATGATGATGATGATGATGATGATGATTAGTAATTTTACATAGAAGAGGAAAAGCTTTGACCTTAGAATGGGATATTGAGGCATATTTTTTGATTTTTTATTCCAACTAGAATAATAATTTGAAGTGACAATTACCCTTTATCTTCTGTACTGAAGGCATGATGTAAGAAGTGCCCTCAGTCCCATATTTACCTAATTTGCAGATGTGCAAGACATGGTTTACTGAATCTGAGGCTTTTAGCAGATTGTGGAAGATACCTGCTATCTTATTCCTCTGATCTAATGCTCTGATTAACTTGTCAGTAAAGTGGTTCACTGGCAATGGCCTTGCCACAGTGGATACACCGGTTCCCATCAGATCACCGAAGTTAAGCACTGTTGGGTGTGGACAGCACTTGGATGGGTGACCATCCAGGCCACCATGCACTGTTGCCATTTGTTGGGGTGCATTCAGCCTTGTGATGCCAATTGAGGAGCTACTCGACTGAATAGTAGCAGCTCCGGTCAAAGAAAACCATCATAACGACTGGGAGAGCGGTGTGCTGACCACATGCCCCTCCTATCCGCAACCTCAACCAAGGATGACATGGTGGTCAGATGGTCCTGATGGGCAACTTGTGGCCTGAAGACGGAGACCATTCATTGTCCAAAGTGGTTCACTGCACCCAGAGTTTTTGTTTCCTTAACGGTATCCAAATTGGTTACTTAGAATAATAATATTTCTTCAATAAAATTTTGAATCTCGATTGCAGCTGCTTTCTCCAGCACTTCTGACAGTCCTGGATTAATAGAAATAGAATGGTAGCTTCCCACACCTTCTCTTGACCCTTTCTTGAACAAAAATATAGCTTCTGCATACTTCAACCCATCAGAAAAGCATCCCTATTCAAAAGATTGGTTGATTATTTGAGTTAGTGAAAGTGCTATTTTTTCATATACTGTTTTAAACACTTTAGTGAGTATCCCATCCTACCCAGCAGAGTTCTTGTTTGTAAATGATAGTATAACATTTTGCACATCCTTTATCAAAACTTTCTTTAAAATCTGTAAGATACTTAGCCTCTTGGTAAAATCCAAAGTGATTTAGTGTATGATGATATTCTGCTACATCAACATTATCCTTTGTTATATTTGCAATGAATTTATTTAGCTCTCTAATACAGTGAACTGGGTCTACAATAAGATTATCATCTAGTATAATCCCAGGTATTTCATGGTTTCTAACTTTAACCCTTGACGGGTGCACTGTTGTAAAAAGTACAACAGCAGCAGTTTTTATCCCTGATTGATGCCTTAACCTTGAGCTATTGTGCCATTTCTGCCATGTATTCCATTGTTGATGTTTTCTCGACAATGTTAAAGTGGCTTCAGTTCATTTGGTTAGCTTTCTCAGTTTGTTTTCAGAATTGTAGGCAACCATGTGTTGAATGTTGTAAAAAGTACAATGCGAACCTGCTGGTGTGACAGTTGGAAGCTTTGTCCAGAGGAAAAGTGTACTAAACAGTTAATTATATTTGCTCTTTTTTTTAGTTTTTATAGATGCACATTAAACATTACTTTGGTTACACTGGCATCTGAATGTATTTTGTATTTGTTCATTTCAGTTCTTTGATTTTTTTTCCATTTCAAATGGTGTATCAGACTAACAAATTCATAAACTGCTCGAAGAAGGTGATGATGAAGTCTACCCAGACTTTTCAGACTAGGAGAAAAGTAAAGTAGATTTGAGTGATTAAGACACTGAATAGGACCATGGCAGTGAATCTGAACTTGAAGGTGGGGATGGTAATGATCCAGAAGATACAGCAGACGTATGAGGATTCATTACTGAAAAGACAGTTTCACATTGGTGTAAAAGCAAGTGTGCTAAAACATCAAAAACCAACAGAAAAAAACATTGTGCAAATTCCACCAGATCCAAAGAGAAATGTGATGGGTATGACCGGTGAAGTTTAGTGCTTTTTTGAAAGTAATTGACCTTGATTTTATTGATCAAATCATAAACTATACAAATACCTATATAAATAAACAGTGAGACACGCATCAATTCTCGTGTAAAAGAGGTAATAAAGTGACAAAATAATGGCTGTGTTCAGGATTTTTTTAAGAAGAAGAAAATGCCTTCATGTTAAGGCACTGAAACTCTGGGCAGCAGACAGAACAGGAATACTACTGCTTAGGACTGCAGTGAGTCACAATAATAGGTTTCTGTTTTTTCTAAGTTGTATGCAGTTTGTTGATATGAGAACGAGGAATGCCAGGAGAAAAACTGATAAGTTGGTTGCAATTCGTACAGTATTGGAACTTTTTGCTGCTGACTGTGAATTCCCCATGATAGACAAAATGCTTCACCCCTCCGGAGACCACTGTAGATGGATTCAGTACATACCCAGCCAACAAGCTAAATATGGGAGAAAAGGTCTTCTCTGTGTGATGAAAAAACATTTTATTGCAGTAATCTGAAGGTTTATTGTGGCATGCAACCAAAGGACAATATCGGGTATCTAATGCTCCCGAGGACATAGTGAAAAGATATGTGGTGCCTATAGAAAATTCTAACAGGATCCTTACAACTGACAGTTGGTACAATAACTACCTCCTTTCTGAATATTTGCTGCAGAAGACTATCACTTGCATTAGTACAATGGCACAGACTTGAAATTCTTCTAGAATTTCTCCCAAACAAAACAAAAGAAACTGGAGGAGCGATGTTTGGATTTCAGTAGGATAAGACTTTAGTTCCACATGTTCCTTATAAACACTGTGCTATCACACTTTTGTCTGCTGTGCATGAAATGGCGACAGTGGATGAAGAAACACACAACTCTGAAAACATAATTGAGTACAACATGACAAAAGGTGGAGTTGACATTGTAGCTGAAATGTGTGCCTGATAGTCCATTTTAAGAACTGCAAGGAGATGGCCATTGGCTACTTTTTCATTTTTCTGAACAGTGCCATAATTACTTTGCAAACAAATTGTCTGTGAAAGGTGTTACGAAAGTAAACATATGTCTGAAAAACTGGCTAAATTGTTATTTAAAGAACTAAAAGAGCAAAAGTTTTCATTACAAATGTTGAAGATAGTAAATATGAACTGCTTTCTCCAGTAAATATAATAGTTTGTCTAAGACAAGTTTGTTTTTACTGACAAATGACCATTCTGTAAATTTTACAATGTGCACCTGCTCATGTGACAACAGCAGGTGCTCCTCTCTGAGGATTAACATCTAACTCTGATTGGAAAATTGACTACACTGTCATTGTCTTACTTTGATGACGCCATTTGTTTGCCCGTCTTCACACGTTTTTATAAATATGGCTTCAGAAAGTCTAATATAAATTTTAACACTGATTTTACAGTTACCAGCTGAAACAACTACCCTGAGACCAGTGATGGTATTCATACATGGAGGGGGTTTTGTAAATGGAGCAGGAATAACGTATGGTCCCGACTACTTTGTGGAAGCTGGAGTTGTTATTGTGACTATTAATTATCGCTTGGGTCCATTAGGTATGTGAACCAAAGTCAGGTATTTTGCCTATGTCACACTTAATGATAACTGATTTATGAGTATACCCTTGAGTTCAATATCTGTTAGTATGGTCAGGAAGCACATTTTCTTTATTCATTACTGGGCCCTAAGTTAACATAATGGTAAAAGTGAATTTTTCTGTCAGATCTGTTGGTCAATTATTTAATTTTTAGCATATAGCATCATTGAGAATTTCAGGTAGACATTTTTAGAAGTCTTTTTGTCATCTTTCAGCTTTAGTTTGTCCAATATTTAACCATAAAATGGCTTCAACATCAGGAAGACATGAACTGTCAAATAACTTTTGTGGACTAATGCTTACAAACAAAGAGAGAGAGAAAGAGAGAGAGAGAGAGAGAGAGAGAGAAGTAAAAACAGAAAGACAATATGTCTGACAAGCACGTATTGTGTTCACAAATTGATAGTTCAATAGAAAGTTTATCATCACATAGTGTGTAATTATGGTTGTCTCTCCATTACTATTACTCCCAGAGTCATGTCCACAAAAATTTATTCTTACAATAATATGAATGTACTGTAAACCACTGTGGGTGCCTGACAGAGGGTAGTTAGCATTCTACCACACATAATGCTTTCTTTCTGTTCCAACTGCGTATGGAATGTAGGAAGAATGGCTGCATCATGACCATTGGCAGTATTCTAAGACAAGACACATTATTGGTTTATAGGCAGTTCCCTTTGTAGACTGACTGCATTTCCCTGGTCTCCCGCAATGAAATTGGAGTCTGACACCCTGAGAAATGGAGATGGTGTATTTGTCATGATAAATAAAAAACTCAAAGACCCTGAGATAGAAATTGAAGAAGCATGTGAGATTGTTTGGGAAACACTCAGTATCAGGAATGAGTATAACATTATATTTGGATGCTTCTACTCACCAGCAGATTCATCTTGTGAAGTAACCAGCAACTTTAGAGGAAACCTCTTCACTAGCACAGGATGATTATAATTAAAGTTAAACTTTCAAACCACTGTAGAAATAACAGCACTGGTCAGAATGATGTTAAATTGCAACAGAATGTTATCAGAGAAGGGGAAAAATGTATGACAGCAGAAAAAAAATAGTTAAAAAATATAGCAATAGATGGCACTGTAAGCATCATAATTTAATAGTGGTCAATCCAGGGCTGGATCTAGGAGTTTTACAAAGGGGGTCAAGCTTAAATTTGCTGCCCCTTCTTTCACCCCCACTCATAAAAATCAAAAATTTTTTAAAGTAATTTGGGTAATATATTTTGAAATAAAGGTCAGTATCTGACAACATTAACTTATTTTATTAAATGAATTAAGGTCAAAGAAAACAAACATAAACAATTTTAAAATATACAAAAACATACCACAAATCTCATACAATAATCAATTTAAAACTTCACTTTCTGAGCTTTTTTGGCTGCAAAAACGTTTATGATACCATCATAGTTCATGGAAGCCGCTCATTTGTGCTCTATGGAGATTATACAGAGATTTGTTAATCTTTGTTGAGCAGTCATGCTCCTCAAATGATTTTTAATTAGTTTCAGCTTGCTGAAACTTCTTTCTCCAGAGGAAACAGAAACTGGTATGGTAAGGAATATTCTTAAGGCTATAGAAATGTTGGGATACCCCTCTACCAATTTATTTTTATAAATCAAACTTAATGTGGATTATGCAGTGGCATTTTGCAAGTCTCTCTCTATTACCAGGGCACAGTGTTTGAAATTTTCAATTTCAAAAATAAATTCTTCCTTGTTTAGATCTTCTGCATAGGTATCAAACAGTTCTGCTGCTTTGGCCTTTAAGTCCTCCACTTCAATTTTTTTGAATTTGGACACCACACAGAAAGCTAAATTTTGCACTAGTGTTCTCCAGTGCAGTAAACTGGGTACTCAGCTCAATTATCACTCTGTCAATTATTTCTTAGAGGGAATCCCGAACAAATCTTCCTGTGAATGGTTGGATACTTCATCCTCACAAAATTCATCGGTCATTTTTTTTCTGATAACACCATTGATACCTCATTAGCTTCTGCTAGCACTTTGGCCCCAGAGGTAGCTTCAGACGTACAAGAGTCTCTGGAAGTTTTCTGGAAGTTCAAAAAGCCTTGAATGTTTCTAACAGCTTTAACAATTGTAAGGTCTTCTCTTTGCAGAAACTGATAAACATGATCTATTTTTTTCAATATTGCATACCAGAAACAAGTTAAGGCAATGAATTTGAGTTTTCTGACATTTTTATTAAAATAGGTCTTGCCTCTGTTTTGTTTCTGGTGTTGAGAATTTACAAGGTTCAATTTCTTCCAAAGCCTTTAAAACTTTATGAAAATGCTTATAAACTGCTTCAACTGCTTCTACTCTTGCAGACCACCTAGTCCTGCTCTGGGGTTTTACTGTTGTGGGTACATGTGGATCACCAAAATCACCAGAAGTTTTCTTGTAGTGCTGCAAATACAATTAAATAATTTAATTTAACTTACTTGATGCACATTGTTATTAAAATATTTATATTTAAGCAAGAAATTCCAATAAGTTAATAATGGGATTAATATTTTGAGTGGACCTTTAGAACAGATAGCTTAATATACTGTTTGTGTCAGTATTCTGATTATTGCTGCCAACTGCATGATGTCTGGTGCAATAAGACTGCAGCGCAACAACAGTGGTTTCTCAAATAACTGTCGCACTTCATAGGTGCAGCCAGAATTTGATTATGGGATGGTTTTTCAACAAATTGGCATTGTAATAATGTAGACTTGTAATAGGCTTTGTAATAATGTAGACTTGTAATAGAACTCAAAAAAGCACTAGTAGATGTATTGCATCTTAATCTGAACATTTCATTCCAAAGAACTGTTTGCTAGATAGCCACAATAATGTGAATGCAACATTAAGGAGCTTCCCAAGAATTTCTTCCTGAGGGAAAAAACAATCCCTCCCAAAATTTGCTGCCCCCCCAAATTTTGCCACCCAGGGCAGCTGCCCCCTTTGCACCCCCTATATCCAGCCCTGGGCCAACCACAAATGGCAAATGAATCATATGACAATGCCTAAGGTGTACATCTGATGTTAAACAAACTGTACTACTCCGTGTGCATAGGTGTACAGTTGTGATACTGTCAGTTACATAAGCCCATCCACCATGGCAATATCATATCACATCAGATGGGAAATATTGGTTTTTAGTTGTCCTGAGGCTAAAAACCACATAAAAAGCATCTCTTCCATCAGTTTTTCATTGTCCTGAGGCAAAAAACATCTATCAAGTCAGATTTTGACTTTCCTAAGGCCAAAAACCACACAAAAAACATCAATCAAAAACAAATTTGATTATTAATTTCCGTGTGACTGGCGCAAAACATGTTAAATATGCTATCCACCATTTTCTGCAACAAGTTGAAATCGAGAAACAGCATGTTCCGCAACTGATCGAAGAGTTTTCGGGATCACATTCAGAATGTGTTGCGCAATGTGTGCCTTTAATGCAGCTAATTTTGCAATCGGAACACTGAACACAAAATCTTCCAGATAGCCCCACAGCCAGAAGTCACACTGATTAAGATCAGGTGATTGGGATGGCCAGGCTGTAGGGAAATGATGGCTGATAATTCTAGCATTTCTGAAATGGCATGTCAGCAGCTGCTTAACTGGATTTGCAATGTGCAGAGGTGCACCATCTTGCATAAAACTGATCTCATCCACACGTCCACGCTGTTGGAGAGCCGAAATCATGTGGTTGTGCAAAAGATACTCATAGTGCTTACCAATGATGGTATGGGTAACAGGACTGGAAGCATCTGTCTCGTCAAAAAAATGTATCCCTATGATAAATGATGCCATAAACCCTCACCATACAGTGACCTTTTCAGAATGAAGTGGTACTGGTTGATTTGTGAGTGAATTTTCCATTGCCCATGTTTGACAATTCTGTATATTGATGTATCCTGTCACATGGATGTGGGCTTCATTTGTCCACAAAATCTTCCATGGCCAATCATTGTCCACTTCCATACAAGCAAGAAATTCTAAAGCAAAGGTCTCTCTTGCTGGCAGTTCTACAGGAAACAGCTCATGTACATGGGTAATTTTGAATGGATAGGAAAGAAGGAAGTTTTGTAGGATTTTATGGACCATGACCAAGGATGTTTAGGTTACTAGTCAAAGACACTACTGATAGACCATGGTTTCATCACAATGACAGACAAACACAAACAACATTTTAAAGTGAGCCCATGAAGTAAGAAACAAGTAATTTCTTAAATGTAAATTCAGATTATAAATTAAATTCATGAATGGAAATTCATAAAAATTGCTTCATCTGTCTAATTACAAACTGCTGTAGGATTTAGATAACTTGATAGAAACAAACACAGAAAAGTAATGTATCTCTAATTCTTAACATGTGGGACAAAACAAGTGAGGATATAACATTAGGTACAGGAAAGAATCAGTAGGAGAAGGAAAAAGCTACTAAGGTCACCTGATGGAAAAACAAACAACATACAATGAAGTTTTCCATTCTTTGTGGAAACTGTATACCAATCAGCAAATACTTCCCTGAGTGTGTAGATCCGACACATTTGACACCATGACATAACAGACAATTGTTACTATGCCTTCTTGCTAATGAGTGTTGCTTAAAAACTCATATTTCTGAGTGTGAATACAAAACATTATTCTACATAGAATGTAGTATGCCAGGACTGTGGAACTATTACCTGATCTTTGAACTAGGTAGGACTTATACGTGAAGTGTTCATATCTTGCTAAAATACTGCCACCTGTTTCTTCATATGTTACAGGTTTCTTGAGTACAGAAGATCTTGTAGTACCAGGCAACATGGGAATGAAGGACCAAGTGCAAGCTTTACGATGGGTACAACAGAACATTGCTGTGTTTGGAGGAGATCCTAATAGTGTCACCATATTTGGACAAAGTGCTGGTGGTGCTTCTGTCCATTACCTTGTGCTCTCTCCCTTGGCAAAAGGTATCAAATAGTGGATAGATGTATTGACATGTCCTTAATACCTGTAGCTCAATTATTCATCCAGAATTATCTACTGTTGGAATGCTTCCTGGTAATATTAATGGTGTGCAGAGATATATGTCAAATATGAGAAAAGTCTATTTACTTGTGAACACATCTGACATTTCTTACCAGGTTTGTTTCACAAGGCAATAGCTGAAAGTGGGGCTGCGCTCAACCCTTGGGCATTTGCTAGAAACACAAGAGACAGAGCATATCGACTAGCCCAAAGTTTTGGTTATTCTGGTTCAAACAACACTACAGAAATAGTGCAATTCTTGTTGACTGTGGACGCTTACCAACTTGTTTCAAATCCATATGCTGCTCTGCCTATGGAGGTAAGTTTCTACTTTCTTTCTCTAGCTTAAGTGACATTGATTATTATACTGGATTACTCAGTCATAATTCCTGCTCATTGAAATTAATCATATACAATAAATTGCACTCAGAGAGACCATGGTTAAGGAACTATCAAAACAATGTTTGTGATCATGCAGAATTTTGCATATGGCAAGAGTCTATAAATTAATTTCCTTAATTAACCATTTATCATCATTTTCAATTATGAAAATATGAAATTTAAGAATGAATTACTGTTTCCAAACAGGACATCATGGGTATCTTTCAAATGGTGTTTGTACCCAGTGTTGAACCACAGCATGATGGTGCATTCCTAACAGCAGAACCAACAGCGCTTCTGTCTCAGGGTTTATATAATGATGTTCCTTACATGACTGGTGGAACATCTGCAGAGTGCTTGTTTTATGTTGCACGTAAGCAATAAGCACTAAAAATTATTTATTAACTATAAATCATATTTATCTCCCTCAACCAAAACTCGTTTTACTCTTTTTTATAGTCTACACACCACTCATGGGTTAGGCCATTGTCCGTTCTGACTGGTCAACTGCTGCCTACGAGACAGTATAACGAATTATCTATGATTATGGGATGTGTGATCACCATACTGCCAATCCCTACAGCTGCTATTGCCGATAAATGACTCCTGTTGATGCTGCTGCTTCTTATTCAAACATCTCCTCATTTGGCCTCACAAGGACTGAGTGGACCTCTTACCAGATCTTCCTACCCACCTGAGAAAAAAATCTGATGATGTACTGCAAACAGAATCTGGGTCCTCATTATCAAAGGCAGCAGCGCTGAACATTCAGCAGTTGCAGCACTCATATTCTTTTTTTCTGTTTATTATACATGTTTGTATTATTCTTTCCCCTTGCCAACGCCTTTTTCTCCTTTTATAAACTTTTTACTTCTCCTCCTAACCCATCCTACTATCATCTCTGACTGAAACCTGGCATGTGGATTACTGATATACTACTTTTACTCTGCTACTCTCTTTCAGCTATTTTTTCTTCATATTTGCCTTTGTTTGCTTTTATACAAGCTGGGACCCTCTTAGACTTGATTCTGAAGCTACAACTATTTTCATACTCTGCAAACTTCTGTGACATGGATGGCAGCGAGAGTACTTTCCACTGAATCATACAGTAAGGTATCTTCCCATGTTTGAAGCACACAGGAGATTAGATTAGATTAGTACTTGTTCCATAGATCATGAATATGACACTTCGTAATGGTGTGGAACGTGTCAGGTTAATAAAAGGTGTCTATACAAGATATTACATTAGACAAAATATTACATGACACTCGATAATAAAATTTTTTTTATTATTTTTTTTTAATTTCATTTAATTTTTTTTTTTTTTTTTTTTTGAGGTTGGGAATTACAATTACCCACTTACTATATCCAAAAATTCATCTAATCTAATGAGTAGAAGGAGTTGCCATTAAGAAATTCTTTTAATTTCCTTTTAAATCTTTTAAATGCTATATGGCTATCTGTCAGACTTTTGATGCTATTAGGTAAGTGACCAAAGACTTTTGTGGCAGTATAATTTACTCCCTTCTGAGCCAAAGTTAGATTTAACCTTGTGTAGTGAAGATCATCCTTTCTCCTAGTGTTGTAGCCATGTACTCTGCTATTACTTTTGAATTCGTTCGAATTGTTAATAACAAATTTCATAAGTGAATATATATATTGTGAGGCTACAGTGAAGATTTCTAGCTCTTTCAATAAGTGTCTGCAGGATGATCTTGGATGAGCTCCAGTAATTATTCTGATTACACACTTTTGTGCAATGAACACTCTTTTATTCAATGATGAGTTACCCCAGAATATGATGCCATACAAAGGCAGAGAATGAAAATAGGTGTGGTAAGCTAATTTACTCAGATGTATATTGCCAAAATTTGCAATGACCCTAATAGTATAAGTAGCTGAACTCAAACATTTCACCAGATCCTCAGTGTGTTTTTTCAAGTTCAACCCCTCATCAATGCATGCACCTAGAAATTTTGAATATTCTACCTTAGCTACCAATTTCTGATCGAAGTCTATATTTATTAATGGGGTCATTCCATTTACTGTGTGGAACTGTATATACTGTGTTTTGTCAAAGTTTAATGAGAGCCCATTTGCAGAGAACCACTTATGATTTTCTGAAAAACATCATTTACAATTTCACTAGTTAATTCTTGTCTGTTGGGTGTGATAGCTATACTTGTGTCATCAGCAAAAAGTACCAGCTTTGCATCTTCTTGAATATAGAATGGCAAGTCATTAATATATATTAAGAACAGCAGAGGACCCAAGACCAAACCTTGTGGCACCCCATTCTTGATTGTTCCCCAGTTTGAGAAATCACCAGTTTTTGCATATTATGTGAACTGTTTATTTCAACTTTCTGCACTCTTCCAGTTAGGTATGATTTAAACCATTCGAGCACTGTCCCATTCATACCACAGTACTTGAGTTTATCTAGAAGTATTCCATGATTTACACAATCAAAAGCCTTTGATAGGTCACAAAAAATCCCAACGGGTGACTTCCGGTTAGTCAGAGCATTTAATATTTCATTGGTGAAAGTATATATAGCATTCTCCACTGAAAAACCCTTCTGGTAACCAAACTGACATTTTGTTAAAACTTTATTTTTACAAAGGTGTGAAGCTACTCTACAATACATTACTTTTTCATGAATTTTGGATAACAATGATGAGGACAACACAACACCCAGTCCACAAACAGAGAAAAACTCTGACTTGACTGGGAATCGAACCCAGGCCTGTTCACTTGGCTGCTTAACCGCCCCTGTGCATATTGTAATTAGTCCAATTTTATTTTTTCAGTGGCTGTAGGATCAACTTGGAGTGGGCTATAGTATATTCTTAGATTACTCACTAAATTCTTGTTCTTGAAATTTTGTAGTTAGGCTTTTGCAAGGTAGCTGACTTATGTCTTGAAGAGACTGCTAGTTCAGGTTTATCAGTGTCCGTGTAACACCATTCCATTAATCAAACAAACCTGTCATGATTCATGCCTCCCTCTTTGTATAAATTAAATATCTGTCGTTAGACTCACAGATTTGAGCAATATTCTAAAACGGATCCCATGAGTGTTTTTAAGCAATCTCTCTGCACTTTCTGAGAATCCTACAAATTAAATGAAGTCTGTTACATACTATACCTACAATTCAGTCTCTGTGGCCATTGATTAGAACATTATTTTATTCTATGAGTTCTACCTTGATAGCTGCAGGCTTAGTTCAGCAGATTGCTAAGTGAGCAGGCCTGGGATCGATTCCCAGTCAGGTCAGAGTTTTTCTCTGTTTGAGGACTGGGTGTTGTGTTGTCCTCATCATTGTTACATCACCACTGGTATGCAAGTCGCCTAAATGGCATTGTGCAAGAAAGTCTTATGTCCAGCAGCAGAGCCGCCACATGACAGAGGGGGAGATTTTATTTTACTAATTGGTTTATTTATCCTCACAAATTTAGGGCCATAAGGTCTCTCCTACAACTAACCAGGCATTCTATGTATTTTACATTATGTTCACATAAAGACCACATGGTATAAATAGAGTTACATGTAATACGGTACATAACCTTAGAAATAAGAAAAACATAAATCGTCACAGAGGGCTCACATCTCTTTTTGGGTACATAGGCAATGAGCATGAGGCCCTTCTTTTTTTTCTGTGCTGCTGTCTTACTTTCTAACTGTAGTTTTTCTCAGACATGGCCTGTAGGATAGTTTCCCTGTTGGCAAACTAATCTTTTTGTAGAACATTTGTTATGGTTTTTTTTCTCACTTAGTTTATTTATTTTACACCACTTTTTTTTGTCAACTCATGTATCATGTCCACATCAGAGTGTGACCTCTGTCTTTTCAAAATGTATTACTGGAGTGCTTTCCATGTTGGGAATATTGCCCACTACATAGCACAGTAGGCAGTCTGTGTGTAGGGTATCTTCCTGACTATGCAGAGAACACTTATTGATATCTGACCAGTTACCTTTCCACACATGCTGAGAAGTAGTGGAAAAGCCCTCACAAGGATCTCAGCTCTCTAAAGCAGTTAAAGAAAAGAAGATGAAATCTTGGGAGAAGGCTATCCTAGTGACTCCACACCATTGGGCGCAGAATTTATGTTCGTCAGTGTTGTTCCATTCCCACCAGAGACAAACAGTGACCTCAGGTGTGTGACCTGCCTCCTTGGCCCCTTCGTGCCTAACCTGGACAACATTAAGCTGATAATTCAATGCAACTGCAATAGATATTACTGTCACCTTCCAGAATTGCAACAATTGATATCTTCCCATTCTGTTACCTGTTTTTCTCTTCAATAAACATGTTTCACTTATGACAATTCTCCAACTTTTTGAGGTTACTGTGATTGCTGTCAGATCTACACTGGCTCCAAGAGGGTATTTGGATGGGTCTGTATACTAATTTGCACAGATATCATCAGTGAGTAGAGTTCCCTCCATATCACAATGGAAACAATAACAGTGTAAGTTTAATCACCCCAGTGATCACCATTTGTGCTATTCCCAGGCAGGGCACTTACAAACCTTGAGAAGGCTGCCTCAATCTGATAAATCCCCCACCACCCTCCCCTTTTCTCCTACTAACAGATTTCAAATGTACACCACCACTGTAGGAGAATACCACATCATCTGGTAGGAGTGTCCTGGTTGACAAACTTCTTTCCAATTTTGATCTGTGCCTCCTCAATTATGGTGCCCTTTCCCACTTAAAAAGAAGAAGAAGACCACGGTCACTTTCATTCCCTCTCTGTTGCACTGAATCAATGACAGTAAGTGACAGTGTCGGGTACATTTCCATTGTGGACACCACACCTCTAGAACTATTAGTCCCCTTTCTACAAGCCCCATTTACTTCCAGCCACGGTAATGGTGAACCAAAGGTATTGCAACAGACATTCAGCACCATTATTGAGTTCTGGAACATCTCAAGTGACATGTTTCACTGATCACCCTCATCACTTTTAATTGACTCTGTGCAAAAGTTTGGTACCTGATTAGATGAAGTAAGAAGAAATACTGAGAGTGCTGTGTATCCTCCTTGAGAATGTATGCCTCACCATCCCAGGTGCTGCCCAAGCACCATAATCTACTGATCCATGAAAGATCAACAACTATTCTGGGGCTGCTCCTTAATGGTGTTGTTTCTATAGATATGATGGTTCTTACTGAACACTTCATGACCCATGTTGCAACAGCTTCAGCATCCTCTTTTTATCTGGCTACCAATAAAATGTATAAAAGACAACTTGAAGACCTATCCTTTCTCCTTTATACCCTGAAATATATGATGAACCTTTCAGTGAATGGGAACTACCAAAAGATATTGTATTCTCAGAAATACAATTAAGGGAAAACAATTTTCTAAATAATATTTAGTTACCAAAATTTGTAGGATGCACAACTGTAGCTCACAGTCATTGATTTCCTGTTAAATACATTATTTGAAAACTCACAGGCTTACAAAAGTCCTCAGTATTAAACTTTTAATCTTTGAGATACATACTGAATTAGGAACAATTATTTTCTGAATAAGGATACTACTACTAAAATTTATAGAAAGCAGATGATGATATAGTATGCATTATATTTTTCATAGTCCTCATTAAAATTTGAAATACACAATGTATGACACACCCTCAAATTTTATATTATCAGTGAGAGATGTTGGGGGAAACTTCATAAGCAGAATGTTCAGCTGTAAGCATTGTTATCTATTTTTATGTCTCTGTTGTCTCTACTCAGACATGTACCTCCTGAAGAAAGTATTGGTCAACCCATCTGTCCCTGTGCAAATTCAATAATTTTCTGTTTATACGATTCATTTAAAGAAGTTACTTTCTTATTGAATACATTGTTGAACAGATGCTCAGTTTAGATCCTACAAATAGGAAGTTACCTATGTTGAGTAATACACATTGTCTAATGTTGGTCTCATCACAGTATGTCACATACTGCATTGTATTGTACAGGCATGATGAATTAACAAATACCATGTACCAAAGACACCATACTTTTTGGCCATGTGTCCTATGACCTTTTTTAGCTCTTTATCCTCTCAGGGACTGTTTCATGCAGTTTCTCCTCATTTAGAAAAATCACCATGTATAAGCTAGCATTTTGTTACCTTTTGTGAGTATAATGCTGGCTATTAAAACTGCAGCACCATGAAATCCAACAACTTCAAATTGGCATGAATTGTACAACATGTTTGGATATGCAACTGATTAGCACATCAGTGCAACTGCACAAAGTAAGAAGCAATAATGGTATGCACCTTCTGTGTACCAGGAAATATTATTTAGTGAATTTCTCATTCTGAAATTGCATTGGGATGTTGATGATAAGAAGAGTATTTTTTATCTCATGTAAGAAATAGGGACATCTGTCAACAGATGTCAGAATTCAACAACAAAAGGACTGTGACTTATCAAGATTGCCATTTATCATTCCATGATATCACTGCTCATTTTGGTTGAGTTTACATGACTGTTGTGCGAGTAGGAATCAATGGATTCACAAGGACCATAATTGATGCTCCGAATGATCTCAACAACCCCATGTGACTAGTACCCAAGAAGAAAGATGTATTGTTCACACTGCTGCCATGTCATATATCTTGTGTCAGAAAATGGGCTTCCTTGTACAAAGACAAGTATCAACATGGAGAGTGTGGCAGTGTCTGTAGTACTAAGGACTGTTGGCATGGTGACCAATGTTGTGGCTTACCTTGATGCAGTAGCAGAGAGAGGTGTGTCATTAGTGGTGTAACATTGAGCATAGGAGTGGCACCACATATTTTTTCACATAAGTCATGGTTCTGCTTAGAAGTGGCATGATGGACATATCAGTGTGTGGAAAATCCAGAGAGAATGAACATAGCCAGATTGATTTGTCATTGTCACACAGGCCCAGTGCCTGGTGTGATGGTATAGTTTGCTGTTAGGCACACAGTGATCACCTTTGCTTTACATTACTAGTAATTTTGATAGCAGCTGTCACATTTCCAAAGTGTTAAGAAAGGTAGCTGTGCCCTCTCTGCAAGGTCCCCATTATGTTATCTTTGAACAAAATTCATGAGATGAATGCTTCTCACGCTGTCCTAACGTGCCTCAGTACAGAGGGTGTTTGACTGTAGCCATGGCCAGTGCATTCTCCAGATTTGTTTGTGGGGTGCTGAGAGGTTGTCACACCTACTAAATGACTACCTCAAGTAGCATGGAATGATGTGCCTGTGTCTGTCATCCAAGCTCTGATCGACTCTGTACCCAGCTGTGTTAGAGTAATTTTTAGTGCCACAGGTATCTGTATACTAATTTCACACCATGTACACCCCATTCTTTTAACAAATTTAATAATGTATTCTTTTGTGTGCACTGTATTCACAATAAGCAAATTTTCATTATTTTACATCTTTCCTGGTGACTCAATTTTAATGGTCAGCAGTGTATAAAAGTACACAAAACTACCATCTTCTCTTGTCCTCACAACAGGCAAGCCCTTTTCGTCCTGTAGTTTCAGTGACTTGCCGTTTCTTTTTAGCCTTTCCAAGTCTTTCTCTGTTTTGTCCCTAAGAAAGGAGCTAATACTTGCAAAATGTAGGATAGTTTTGTGTACATTTACATTTTTTTTTGTATTTATTAGCAGTACAAAAATTTTGCCTTCGAAAGCTAAGTACTGGACAAAAATTCTGTCTCATAATTTTGTAGAATTTATAAGCAGAAGTCTCTGAACAGCTTCTTCTTGTTTGTACACAAATAAGAAAACTCAGGGTCAACACAACATATGGTGAATGAGGTAATGCACAAATTTGCAACTGTTTATTGCATTTAGGGAATTTAATTACACCTTCTACACTTTTCTTGCACATCATGCCTTTCCAGATGACATCTCTCCTTACACCCCCTCCTGCACTCAGCCTCCTACACCATGCATCACTGTACTGTAGAAGACTCAGGTGCAAGACCTGTTACATACATCCAACCACTACTGCCTGTTCCATCCATAGCACTGACACCTATTACAATATCAAGAGTAGGGTCAAGTAACAAAGGTGACAATCACAGTGCACTACTTTGTATGCTTAGAAATATCTGTGCAAGCTGTCCACAGTGATGAAGGGCTAACTAGAATTTCCTATTGTAGAGAACGAGCTTCAGCATAATGAGGTTGACTTTAACAGCTAATTCATGATCCATGTCATCTAGATAGTTCAACATAAACACTTCTTCTTCAGAATGGAAACTCTACCAGTAACAAATCATTTTTAGTTTCAACTGCCCTAGCCAACAGCTCCCTTTTGTTGTTCTCTGCCTGCCTCTGCTTCCTGTGTTTCTGCCTTGTTCCTAACCTTTTCCCCTATTCCAGCCTTGTACTTCCCTTGGTATGTTTATCTTCCATGTTAACTAACCCGTATCTTCCTTTCCTTGTCTCTTTGTCTTACTACATCTATATGCTATTATCTCTGCATTTCTTCTTGCAGTCTGTAATTCTGCTCCCTGCCTCTCTACATACATGACAGCTACCTCACACAATCACACCATCAACTTGCTCACCGACATTTCTCCTAACTCCCTTCCTCTCCCATTCCTACCTATTCCCACTCTATTCAATGATCCTCCCACTCTGTCTAATAAACACTGCTACTTGCTCCATTTAGGCTGTAGCACTGGCAAAGTGGTGTGTGTGTGTGTGTGTGTGTGTGTGTGTGTGTGTGTGTGTGTGTGTTAGGTGGGCGGGGAGGGGAAGAGAGGGGGAGGGGTGCTTGTGAACACATGCCCATTTGTGACTTAGTCTGAAAGAATAAGTTTCTTGTTCTTTTTGCCATGCCTGCTTGCTGCTCAGCAGCTATTATGTTGTGTGGGTATCAAGCAATCACTGTATGTGTAATTATATTGCATCATACATTTCGTCTATACAGGCTGGGACTGTTTTAGATCACAGAAAATAAAATGGCAATCCAGATTTTCAAGTTTGTTCTTTACTTGATTGTACCATTTCCAGCCACAACTCAGCCTGCTGTTTGCTTTCTTAGTTTACAGAAGTATGTTTTCTTTTATTTACAGCACTCTGTTGTAACTCAACATGTCTAACATTGTTACATACTGAGTTTTCCTGTAAACTGATGAACAACAAAAACTTATTTTTTTGAGCTATGCAGCACATGATCTGAGTGGTATCATGATGTCACTTTGCGTAAATTGTAAGCTTTTATTCTTACATGAAACTGTCATTTCATTGTTTTAACAGCTTCAGATGGCCTTTCAGTAGTTGAGCAGGTAGCCCAGTTGGATCAGAACTTAGGATATAGTCCATTCCTAAATTGAAAACATGAATAATAAAAATGTCTTTCAAAGAAAACATCAAATTTGTTTTAAACAGTTGCAGAAACGAATCTTAGATTAAATATTTGTATATTTGTTTTAAATGGACTCCATATCTGAATGGTTAAATTCACTGTCTTCACTGCAGAAGAACCCGGGTTCAATACCCAGTACCCCTTCATACACTCCTGGAAATTGAAATAAGAACACCGTGAATTCATTGTCCCAGGAAGGGGAAACTTTATTGACACATTCCTGGGGTCAGATACATCACATGATCACACTGACAGAACCACAGGCACATAGACACAGGCAACAGAGCATGCACAATGTCGGCACTAGTACAGTGTATATCCACCTTTCGCAGCAATGCAGGCTGCTATTCTCCCATGGAGACGATCGTAGAGATGCTGGATGTAGTCCTGTGGAACGGCTTGCCATGCCATTTCCACCTGGCGCCTCAGTTGCACCAGCGTTCGTGCTGGATGTGCAGACCGCGTGAGATGACGCTTCATCCAGTCCCAAACATGCTCAATGGGGGACAGATCCGGAGATCTTGCTGGCCAGGGTAGTTGACTTACACCTTCTAGAGCACGTTGGGTGGCACGGGATACATGCAGACGTGCATTGTCCTGTTAGGAACAGCAAGTTCCCTTGCCGGTCTAGGAATGGTAGAACGATGGGTTCGATGACGGTTTGGATGTACCGTGCACTATTCAGTGTCCCCTCGACGATCACCAGTGGTGTACGGCCAGTGTAGGAGATGGCTCCCCACACCATGATGCCGGGTGTTGGCCCTGTGAGCCTCGGTCGTATGCAGTCCTGATTGTGGCGCTCACCTGCACGGTGCCAAACACGCATACGACCATCATTGGCACCAAGGCAGAAGCGACTCTCATTGCTGAAGACGACACGTCTCCATTCGTCCCTCCATTCACGCCTGTCGTGACACCACTGGAGGCGGGCTGCACGATGTTGGGGCGTGATCGGAAGACGGCCTAACGGTGTGCGGGACCGTAGCCCAGCTTCATGGAGACGGTTGCGAATGGTCCTCGCCGATACCCCAGGAGCAACAGTGTCCCTAATTTGCTGGGAAGTGGCGGTGCGGTCCCCTGCGGCACTGCGTAGGATCCTACGGTCTTGCCGTGCATCCGTGCGTCGCTGCGGTCCGGTCCCAGGTCGACGGGCACGTGCACCTTCCGCCGACCACTGGCGACAACATCGATGTACTGTGGAGACCTCACGCCCCACGTGTTGAGCAATTCGGCGGTACGTCCACCCGGCCTCCCGCATGCCCACTATACGCCCTCGCTCAAAGTCCGTCAACTGCACATACGGTTCACGTCCACGCTGTCGCGGCATGCTACCAGTGTTAAAGACTGTGATGGAGCTCCGTATGCCACGGCAAACTGGCTGACACTGACGGCGGCGGTGCACAAATGCTGCGCAGCTAGCGCCATTCGACGGCCAACACCGCGGTTCCTGGTGTGTCCGCTGTGCCGTGCGTGTGATCATTGCTTGTACAGCCCTCTCGCAGTGTCCGGATCAAGTATGGTGGGTCTGACACACCGGTGTCAATGTGTTCTTTTTTCCATTTCCAGGAGTGTACATTTTCTAAGATACATACATTTTCTGAGATAGAAAGGTCTGTAAGGCCTAGTGAGGAACTGCTTGAATAGAAACAGTGACGTAATGGCTAGAGGGATTGTCATCATATAGATCACATGTCCCCTGATCATAGATCACTTCTCATACTATTTTGTAGGCTGCAGTTTCTCAGTTGGAACAGTCCTAATGCCTGACCTGTGACTGATGTTTTATTTTGCATTGGTTCTATCATTTATTTGATAAGCTAAGGTACAGAGCTTGTTTCTTCTTGGTCCCACATTGCGTAAATTATAAGTTTTTAACCTCTGTTATTAGAGGCTTACATGAAACTGTCATTCCATTATTTTACAGCTTCAGGAGGCCTTTCAACAGCTGAGCAGGTAGCCCAGCTGGATCAGAACTTTGAGTTAATGATTGGACCTGATTTAAGGCTGCCTACAGCAGAACAGAGAACACAAGGTGCTCGTGAAGTGAGGAGCTTCTACTATGGAGATGCAACTATAACTCTGCAGCAGAACAGCACAACAGTTGCTGTAAGTTAGACTTCAAAGTTCAAATTAAATTTGTGGAGTTAGTATTGTTTTATAAAATTATGCACGCTGGACTGTGATGCTCACATTGTCTCACCAAAAATCAATTTTTGCATTCAGTGACATTTGGGTTATGTCAGAACAACTGAACGGAAATCAACTCCTTAAAAATTGAAAGGTACGGTGTTTGATCCTATGACCTCCCATCAAAATCTCAATTGAGTTTGCATGTGCCATCATGCCTGACATGAGTTCAGTGCTACAAGTCCCTTCAAGTTGAAGAAAACTAGAGATAGAGAGCACACTATACTTAGTGTTGTTCATGATTCTCTTGTAGAGGTTAGAAGTGCATAGTTAATATCTCCAGGTTCAAAGTAGCAGTCCTGCAGAAATTTTTACGTAATGGATTTCATGAAATTAGTCTAGGAAAATTAAGAAAAGGCTGCTAACTTCAATAGTCTTAATTGTTTACTGTTGCTTCTTGTTTCACTTATGTATCATATATATTAAAGCTTAAACATGGGAGTGAACTTTATGTAACACTTTCATACACATAGAAACACAGCAACAAGCAACCCTGTTTTCCAACCAAACATGACATATCATTCCTAACTCAGCACAATTTCTACATATGGTCTAATTTTATGAACATCACTGACAGTTATTCAGATACAGATCAGATATTAAACAGATGTCACTAACTTTAACATAATATCTCCATTTCTGTGTAATGATCAAATTCTATACAAATACAATTTATAATTTTCTTTTCCAGTAGCCCAACTGATTTGACATGGCAGGTTGTTGTTGATACCCTTAAATACAACATTATAATTTAATACTGCCTAATTTCTGAACACAATTTTCAGGTTCTAAATACTATTTTAGTGTTACAAAAACAAAACATAAATAATTTAGGAGCAAAGGAGACCACTCACGTGTAAGCAGAAGTGCTGAGTCATCAACAGGCACCCATAACAGAGAAAGATAATTTTCTAGCTTTTGGAAGACACCAATATCTTACAAGTGGTGGGATAATCTTCAGTGAAGAAGAAAGCAGGGGAGAACAAACTGAATTCATAATATTTAAATTAGAGAGTCAATCACAATGTGCCAAGAAAAAACTCATAAGAGATGGGAGAGTACATACTATTGAGTAGCAAGTAGGAACTAACATAGTAAACCAACTGGATGAAATTAAGCTTTCAAGAAATTGTGAAGTGAAAAACAGAGTAAGTTTACATGCTGAACAACAACAGAAATCACAAGAATGCCATGGAACAGTTTTTTAAGATTGCAGAGCATACTACACCATTCAGCGCCAGCGGTTCAAGACAATAAAAAGTAAGTATCACAAAAAAACAACGCCATAGTTTTGCCTAGCATTGCTACAGAAAAATTTTTAAGAGCAACAATGGAATTTTTGAGTATGGAAAACTATGCGCCGATATAGAGCAAAATGTTGGAACTGTAGACTACATATTTATTCAAGTTTATCATTGATTGTTAAGCTTGAACTATTGTAAGTTATCATTATAGCCAAAACAGAAGTGAGATAAAGACCAATATGATAATAAAATGGGACAGTGGTAAGAATTTGTGGGAAATCGGGATGCAGACATGTAGAATATCAAATACATGACCTATGCATAGAGTAAAACGATTTATGTTGAACATGAGTGCATGAGACATCCACACAACAAGAGAAAAACAGAGCACATAGATTACCAAACAGAGAGACAGAGACAGAGAGAGAGAGAGAGAGAGAGAGACAGAGAGAGAGAGAGAAAGAGAGAGGTTCCACCATTAAGCACAAAGTTGCTCTTGCTGGTCAGTGATGGTGTTGTTGTGGTTGATAGCTATCACAGTGGCCCCCTGCCCACCCCAAACATGCAAATTATGGGGGAGGAAGTGAAGGAGCTGCACTACCAATGTCAATGAGGTGAATGGCAGTTGGGCGGTATCGGGAATCATGTGTGTAAGTTGCTTGATCAGCCACTTTGTGGTTGGCCCAGAAGGGGGGCATGGATACACAATTTCTTGCAGGTGTGAATCTCTTATGACCATGCACTTTGTCACTGGGATAGGAACCAGGCATGGCTGGACTGTTTCTGGTAGGTGATGACGTGTTGATGCACGTGACCAGTCGTGCCATGGCTGCCACTTTCACAAGACATGACTGGGCCATTCCTGAAGTTGTTCTGGGTGTCATATGAATGCTAAATAGGCAGAATATCTGTGGCTGATGCAGGAAACATCCATTGTGTCTGCATGGGGACCCAGGAAAGAGATAGGGGTGGGGTGTCAGTGGCAAGGATGTCAGCATGTGGAGACCACGCATACCAGAGGGACTTTGATGTCATCAAAGTGACAGCATATGTTGAGTGGGTGGTGCAGTTGATGCAAGTTACTAATTTATTTGCCGGATCAAACTGCTCTGGCCGTGGCTTGGGTGTTGACTGGCCACGATGTGCTGGAAGCCGAGAGGCAGGCAAGAATGGTGGGTATGAACCTGTTCTGGGTCATGGTTGAAATTGGTGTATGCTGAAATGCAGTTATAGAGTCTAACATTTTTGTGCTGAATTGTTGTGTCAGGAAGAGGCACCAAAGTTGTCAGTGACAGCTGGAAGTGAATACTGCAAATGACAGTGGTTGCACCGGGATCATGTTGAGTTCATTTCCTCTGATGATTCTCAAATGTGGCATTGTAGAACATTGTAAGTCTTTAGTAGGTGTGCAGTAAATGAATGTGGAACCAGATGAAAGTAGTCAGTGGATTCAGTGGAGTTGGTGATGTCATGTGAAGATCTGTAGCAGATGGTGATCAAACTGCATTCCAGTGAGCCATACAGAAGAGTCATGCGAATAGTGTGCTGCCCAACGGGAGGGGCATGCCCAAAGATACCAGTGCTGGAGGAGAAACATAGTGTACTGTCATTTGTGTTTTGTTGCATATCTGGGATCAGTGACAGTGCAGAGGCAGGGTGGAGTGGTAAATGGGCATGGTCGGACATTGTGTAGGTGTTACTAGTCAGCAGCACCATGCTTATATATGTGCTGCCACACTTGTCATCATGATGGTTGAGTGTCAAGACCATGCCATAGTGAGGGCAGTGGATGTGTCATTGCTATGTTGCAGGAGCAACACGATCTCCATATGGAATGTGTCGGCATAGTGTTAATGAATCACCAAGAACTCGTCAGATGAGGAGGCACACTGCTTGAGTATGTCAATGGACATATGATTGTCTTCCAACTGTTTGTCTTGAACATTCCATGTAGCATCTGGGGTGGAGGTACTAGGGCAAAGGTTTCTGGGATGCAGTGCCCATGTAGAAGTACAGGAGCTCAGCGCAATGTACAAACAAGATGAGGTGGGACTGACATTAAAAGTGCATCACTAGCTCTGGTTTTATGATGTCATTATGAGTGACTGTCAATGTGAGGCAGTGAGTTGATGACACTTGCAGAGTAGGGGTCATGGGTTGTGAACTGTGATCTGTCAGTTTCATGCATTTGCAATGCCATAGTTTCATCTGTTCTTGATGAGCCATCAAGTGCTGTTGAATTGATGTCAGAGCTGATATTTGCTCGAAAATGGTTGTTTGGAAATGTGACAGGTGGGCATGAACAAAAGTGTTGCAATCATTATTGACTAGCTATTAACCAGATGACAGCCACACGAAGATGTGTTGGTGTATGGGGTGTGCAGCACAGTGCAAAGTCATTTGTTTAGATGAGTTGCAGGTCACTGGACTAAGACAAAGTGGGGACATACATTGAATGATGCTGATAGAAGTGGCTCTGATCAGGTGTGGCAAAGTTCACCATGTGCGGGGGTTATGCAAGTGCATCATGGTTGCTGATGATTTACACAGATGAGAGCATAACGTGCTCAGTGGTTTTCTTCCCAGAACTGGCTGCAACACAGATGGGGATGTTCTACACCGATGCAGGCACAGAACAAATAGTGGGGCAGGGTGTCAATGTATGAAGGATGTTGCTCCAGTCATAGTTGGAAGCAATCAAGTGGAGTCAGTCAGACTTGGCAACTACATGGAAGGAAGCAAGCCATGGCTGACTCTGTGGCACATGGTGGCCAGCATTGTTGTCCCTAGAACATTCTTGATGTGAATGGTCATTCCCAACATGACTAGGTACAAATAAATTGTCACAATCAAAGACCAGGTTTGAGGTTGCTCCAGATGAAACTGGATATTTTGCAGGATCTCGAATGAAATCCAGGCAACCACCAGCAATGAAGGCGAAGGAAACAGATTCAAGAATGGTGCATCAGATATGCTGTCTGTGGCAAATGAACATGAACTTGTGGAGCCAGAATGTTGCAGTCCAGTCTTTGCATGGTATTTTTGCAAATAGGGTACTACGATGAGGTCCTGCTTACATTTTAATTCTTTCATGGCTACCATTGTTAGTAGAACCACAGTACTGAAGCATTTTACTTGCATAATTGCTGTCTATAGATGGTGGCAGAGTCAGTTGAGAAGCACTGTACTGTCCAGAATGGGAACCATCGGCGAGACATGTGAATTTCAGTGGGCAGTGGTTATGTGCAGGTCACATTGTTGTACCTGTATCGGTGTGAGTTTTGCCTTGTATTAAGTTGTGAATCACTGACATCAGCAGTGTGGGAAATCAAGACACGGGTGGGTGTAGAATATTGAATATATTATCTGTATGTAGAATAATACCACTTTGTTGAAAATAATTACACTAGACATCTGCACAAGACAAGAACACATTGGTTGCAGTCAGATAGATTTGTAATCTACTCTCGCCTTCCTACTTCCATCTATAATCCACATTACACAATGTCTTTAATGAAGATTTGAGAGGAGTATAGATTACAATAAACTTACTAATTTACTTAGCTTGTCATGTTGAGTTGGCTCCAGTTCTTCTTGTCTAGGGGTCTAATTATTGAAGCTGAAAAATGTTACGTGAGGACAGTTGGTCTGAACTAAATAAATCTGTAGATTGTTGTTGCAGCATTTTTTTAACGTAAATATATGTTCTCACATTTTAGTACACCATACAGTATTTTCATTTTTCACATTAACAAAGCCAATATTGCATTGTTCACACAAAAATACTTCCAATCACATCAGAGGCATTCTTATGAGTCTCACACTCTGAGCAAAATACAATATTCCAAAGGGTTTTAATTTTTTCTTAACAAATGAATTGCTACCAGATTTTGTTACATTATTAATTTCGAATATTATTTGATAAAGGAATCCAGATATAAACATAGTAAACAGTACAGGATTGTGTAATTAACATAGAAATTTTAAGTGTGCCAGTAATTCGTGATTTCAAATGTTTCTAAAAAAAAAAAAAATAATAATAATAATAAAATAAGAAAAGAAATTTTAACTGTACATTCAGAACTAGTACTATTTTATTATAACATCAAAACTAAATTTTTTTTATAAAGTAATTCCTTTTCATAAATTTTGGCTAGAAATACAATATACAGTGTTTAAAACTATATAAAAGTTTTCAGGAAAGCAACTGAGATAATGCTGACATGTCCAAAATTCAAAAAAATAATGCTGGTATTGAAAACTACTTTTGAGAAAAAGTATTGCTAGAGATGGAAGTCCCATTACAGAGTCCACAAAATCACTCTCACTGGTCAATGGTGTGCTTGTTGGTTTTGATGCCAATCTAATGATTCAGAATTTCTGGACAGTAGTAAAATCAGAGTGGTAGACAATATTCCATGTAGTGGTATACATTGTTCATGGTGACATAAAGATCAAGAAAAGGAAGACAAAGAGTATGTGGTACACAAATAGAATAGCTAATTCACAGGATAAAATTAAAACCATATGGTCAGTTCTGAAGACAGTGTCCAGTCAGCAGCACAAGGTCGATGATACACAGTCAGTTCGTAGTAAAAATACTTGTGTTTCTGAGAAATCAGATGCATGTATATTATTTAACAATCATTTTCTGAGAATTGCTGGTGAATTAAATTAAAATTCAGCTTCTACAGGGAATCATATAACACTCATGGCAAAAGCCTTTCTGAGATTGATGTCTGAAATTCACCTCTGTGATACAGACAAGTGGGAGATTAAATCAATAATTAAATCACTGAAGAGTGAGGACTCTCATGGATATGATGGAGTGCCTAGCAGAATATTAAAGTACTTTGCTGCACATGTCAACCCTGTATTTATCCATATTTGTAATTTTTCCTTTAGGAATGGTCTGTTTCCTGAATGATTAAAGGACTTAGTAGTAAAGCCACTTTATGAAAAGGGAGAAAGGGATAATGAAGACAATTTTAGACATATCTCTATGCCATCAGTGTTTGCTAAAGTTATTGAAAAGGCTGTTTATGTAAGGATAATTGATCATTTTATAGAACATGATTTGCTATCAAATGTACAGTTCAGATGTAGAAGATGTTTAACAACTGAAAATGCTATATTCTCTTTTCACTGTGAGGTACTGGATGGGTCAAACAAAAGGTATTGAACACTAGGCATTTTTTTTTTAAACTAAGGTGTTTGAGTGTGTTGATCACAAAATATTGCTCCAGAAGTTCGACCATTGTGGAATACAGGGACTAGCTCACAATTGGTTCACTTCTAACTTTAGCAACAGACAGCAAAAGATCATTATTCACACATACAAATACAAATGCAAATGTTGTATTGCACTGTTGAGCATATTTACATGCAATTGATGTTGTCAGTGCTAACACAACAATAATAACAATAATAGTAATATAAACTTTGACATGGCAAATGTTATTAACTACAATATAATAATCCAAGATGGATACAATACATATTTGAGCAAATGTCAATAACAACAAGAAGTTTCCTAACAGATCAATTACAAGATAAATGATGTACATATTTCAGTGAATGACAAATAAATAACCAAACAGATAATTAACAATAAGGACATGAAAAAGTAATAAAATAGTTACACAGTTTGGCATATGTATAGTTTGCAGTTAATTTATAGTTCATTCTCATAAGGAAAGTGGGTCATTTGTCATATACTCAAGGAACTCTCGAGCAGAGTAAATTACTTTACTTTAGATTCACCTCAAAATACTAGTTTTAAATTTATTTACTGGCACTGTATAGGCATTTTCAGGTAACTTGTTGAAGTAGACAGAACCAAGATATGTTATGTGTCTTTGCAAGCCTAGCATATGGCATATTATTTGTATGTCCACTTCTTATGTTATGGTCATGGACTGTTCTCCTTAAGTCAAATTTACTCAGATTCTCTTTAATGAAGAGGAGGCAGTTGTAAATATACAGACCAGCTACTGACATTATATTTAGTTTCTTAAAATAATCTTGACATGATTCATATGGCCTAAGTTCTGCTATGCAACTAACAACTTTCTTTTGCCACTTAAACATTAATTTTGAGCCTACAGAATAGCCCCATAATAGTATTCCATAACTCAGGTGCAAATGGAAGAATGAAAAATATGCATATAGCAGAAGTTCTTTACTGACACTGCTCCTCAGCTTGTACAGAAGATAAATGACACGTGCCAATTTTCCACATATCTTCCCTGTGTGATATCCCAGCTGAGCTTTTGATCTGTATGAAATCCTAATAATTTTACTGTTTTGTTATCATGTCTGGGAGCATTCATGAACCATGGACCTTGCTGTTGGTGGGGAGGCTTGTGTGCCTCAGCGATACAGATAGCCGTACCGTAGGAGCAATCACAACGGAGGGGTATCTGTTGAGAGGCTAGACAAATGCGTGGTTCCTGAAGAGGAGCAGCAGCCTTTTCAGTAGTTGCATGGGCAACAGTCTTGATGATTGACTGATCTGGCCTTGTGACACTAACCAAAACAGCCTTGCTGTGCTGGTACTGCGAACGGCTGAAAGCAAGGGGAAACTACAGCCATAATTTTTCCCAAGTGCATGCAGCTTTACTGTATGGTTAATGATGATGGCGTCCTCTTGGGTAAAATATTCCGGAGGTAAAATAGTCCCTCATTTGGATCTCCGGGCGAGGACTACTCAAGAGGACGTCGTTATCAGGAGAAAGAAAACTGGCGTTCTATGGATCGGAGCGTTGAATGTCAGATCCCCTAATCGGGCAGGTAGGTTAGAAAATTTAAAAAGGGAAATGGATAGGTTAAAGTTAGATATAGTGGGAATTAGTGAAGTTCGGTGGCAGGAGGAACAAGACTTCTGGTCAGGTGACTACAGGGTTATAAATACAACATCAAATATGGGTAATGCAGGAGTAGGTTTAATAATGAATAGGAAAATAGGAATGCGGGTAATCTACTACAAACAGCATAGTGAATGCATTATTGTGGCCAAGATAGACACGAAGCCCATGCCTAATACAGTAGTACAAGTTTATATGCCAACTAGCCCTGCAGATGACGAAGAAATTGAAGAAATGTATGACGAAATAAAAGAAATTATTCAGATAGAGAAGGGAGATGAAAATTTAATAGCCATGGGTGACTGGAATTCAGTAGTAGGAAAAGGGAGAGAAGGAAACGTAGTAGGTGAATATGGATTAGGGCTGAGAAATGAAAAAGGAAGCCGCCTGATAGAATTTTGCACAGAGCACAACTTAATCATAGGTAACACTTGGTTCAAGAATCATAAAAGAAGGTTGTATATGTGGAAGAAGCCTGGAGATACTGACAGATTTCAGATAGATTATATAATGGTAAAACAGAGATTTAGGAATCAGGTTGTAAATTGTAAGACATTTCCAGGGGCAGATGTGGACTCTGACCATAATCTATTGGTTATGAACTGTAGATTAAAACTGAAGAAACTGCAGAAAGGTGGGAATTTAAGGAGATGGGACCTGGATAAACTGACTAAACCAGAGGTTGTACAGAGTTTCAGGGAGAGTGTAAGGGAACAAATGGCAGGAATGGGGGAAAGAAATACAGTAGAAGAAGAATGGGTAGCTTTGAGGGATGAAGTAGTGAAGGCAGCAGAGGATCAAGTAGGTAAAAAGACGAGGGCTAGTAGAAATCCATGGGTAACAGAAGAAATATTGAATTTAATTGATGAAAGGAGAAAATATAAAAATCCAGTAAATGAAGTAGGCAAAAAGGAATACAAACGTCTCAAAAATGAGATCGCCAGAAGTGCAAAATGGCCAACCAGGGATGGCTAGAGGATAAATGTAAGGATGTAAGACCTTTGGAGAAAAGAGAACAACTTGTATGAATATTAAGAGCTCAGATGGAAACCCAGTTCTAAGCAAAGAAGGGAAAGCAGAAAGGTGGAAGGAGTATATAGAGGGTCTATACAATGGCGATGTACTTGAGGACAATACTATGAAAATGGAAGAGGATGTAGATGAA